>NC_086447.1:575907102-576102102 GCF_028390025.1 Pseudophryne corroboree | reverse complement strand
CGCTGGCCAGGACAGGCCAGCGGCAGAAGACAGAAGAGGCAGCGCCGCTGGCCAGGACAGGCCAGCGGCAGAAGACAGAAGAGGCGGCACCAGGACAGGCCAGCAGCAGAAAACAGAAGAGGCGGCGCCGCTGGCCAGGACGGCCAGCGGCAGAAGACAAAAGCTGAGGACCGGAGAGGCCACCAGGGGTGGAAAGGAAAAGAGCTAACAAAGCTCCCCCCTGGTGCCTCTCTCACCAGGACAGGTAGGCCCTCAGTGACAGGTAGGCCCCCGTCCCTCCCTAGACCATCAGGGTTCGGGCACTAGGCCCGTGGGCACAATCAGGATATAGGGCTGTGGTGCAGTAGGCGGGCACTAGGCCAGTGGAGTTAATTCAGGCATTAGGCCTGTCCCCATGTAGTGGCCCTTTAGGTAAATAAGGTGACCCTGGGCATTAGGCCCATGTCACCCAACTGGCCCCATGTTTAGGCGGGTGCTAGGCCCGTGGGTGAAGTCAGGCCTCTGGCCTGTGTGCAGTTAGGGGGCGCTAGGCCCAGTTAATAAGTGCCCCCCCTCAGGTGATTAAGGGTGATCTGGGCACAAGGCCCAGGTCACTCCAACCTGTCCCTGGGGCAATGTGCCTATAATCAATAGGGGATAGGTAGAGGTCTCACTCTCCCTGTCACTGCTGTCACTCTCTCTGTCACTGTCCCTGCTGTCACTCTCCCTCTCCCATAATTGTGGATCATACAGTGTGTCATAATGTGAATTGTGGATCATACCGTGTGTCATAATGTGAATTGTGGATTATACCGTGTGTCATAATGTGAATTGTGGATCATACCGTGTGTCATAATGTGAATTGTGGATCATTCCATGTGCTATAATGTGAATTTCGGCTCATTCTTTCAGTGTGCTATAATGTGAATTTTGGCTTATTCAGTGTGCTGTAATGTGAATTTCGGCTCATTCAGTGTGCTATAATGTGAATTTTGGCTTATTCTGTGTGCTATAATGTGAATTTCGGCTCGTACCGTGTGCTATAATGTGAATTTCAGCTCGTACCGTGTGCTATATTGTAAATATAGCACACGGTACGAGACGAAATTCACATTATAGCACACGGTACGAGACGAAAATGTGAATTTCAGCTCGTACCGTGTGCTATAATGTGAATTTCAGCTCGTACTGTGTGCTATAATGTGAATTCGGCTCGTACTGTGTGCTATAATGTGAATTTCGGCTCGTACCGTGTGCTATATTGTGAATTTTGGCTCGTACCGTGTGCTATAAGGTGAAAGGGGCACCAGTACTAGATAGTATAAGGGATTCTACTATACTGTCCATGCCCCCTTTTGAGTGGCCATGCCCCCTTATGAGTGGCCACGCCCCCTTTTCAGGAGCCGCGCGCATAATTGCATCCTTAACTTTTGCATACCCCCACTTAAAAATGTCCACTTCCACCACTGTGTCTATCTATGTATGTAATGTATGCATGTATGTATCAACAGTACATATCCTGCTGAGTCATGTTCCCCCTTTACTCCCACCCCACCCCACTACTACCTGCCTGGGGTCACCACAATATGTCACACATAGTGGGGGGGGTTTTCATATTTTTTTCATATTTTTTTTGGAGGGCAGTTTGTGGCTTTGGGAGGGGCAGTAGGAAGACATTTTGCCTGGGGTGCCGAAAAACCTTGCACCGGCCCTGTACATAAAACCTTGTGGAGTGCTCTTATTTAACAGATCAAACAAATATTTGTCTAATAATGATTCTTCTAAATATGTATATAAAGAGGATGACTTTATATATACATCACACATTTAAACATCCATATGTTAAAAACACACATCTTTTTATTATTAAAACAGCATAATCCAAAGTTACATTCGTAATCAAATTTGTTATAATGCGATGTTGGTCATTGGATAAACAATTATTTGTTAATCAATTTATTATGGAGTCTTTTAACAGACAACCAATTAATTTGCGGTTAACCGCAGACCGCAAAGTTCCCACTATTGGTTATAATGGAGCGCCACTATGCTACATTGTAACCAGTGCGCTCCTCCTGATTGACAGGGCAGTAGCGCACAGCCAATCAGGAGAGAGCCATGACGTGGCACTCCCTGATTGGCTGGCGGGACCCTTTTTGACAGAAGTCACGGAGGGTCCCGCCAGTCGGGGAAAGGGGTTCCATGTGTAAACATGGGACCCCTTTCAGTTCGTGGATCGGTTATTTCATTTTTTTTATTTTAACAAGTACGTGGATTACAACTACAAAGAAGAGGACTGATCTACACAGGATTGTTTGTAAGTATATATTTTTTCTCTTACGTCCTAGAGGATGCCGGGGACCCCAAAAGGACCATGGGATATAGACGGGATCCGCAGGAGACATGGGCACACTATAAGACTTTGAATGGGTGTGAACTGGCTCCTCCCTCTATGCCCCTCCTCCAGACCTCAGTTAGACTTTGTGCCCAGAGAGACGGAGGACGCCTTATCCCAGGTACAGGCCCCCTCAGGGTCACAAAAGCGTTCATTTACCCAAATAGCTGATACGGATACCGACACAGACTCTGACTCCAGTGTCGACTATAGTGAGGCCAGTTTACATCCGAAATTGGTTAAGAGTATTCAGTACATGATTGTGGCTATTAAAGATGTTTTACATATTTCTTAAGTACCTGCTGTTCCTGATACAAGGGTATGTTTGTATGGGTGGTAGTCATGTGACCGCCGGTCGGCTGACCGACAGTCACATGACCTCCTCCGTGAGCCCGACGGCTCACTATCCCGATGGTCGGCATGCCGACCAACAGGGACTATTTCAACTCGTGGGTGTCCACGACACCCATAGAGTGGGAATAGAACCCGTGGCGACCACAGGTCGCCACCGAGCCCGCAGCGTGGCGAGCGCAGCGAGCCCGCAAGGGGCTTGCTGCACTCGCCCTTCCCCGCCGGGATCCCGGCGTCGGTATGCTGCCGGGATCCCGGCGTCGGTAAGGTGACCGGCGGTCAGGAGACCGCCGGTCACCCGTACTACACCCGTTTGTATAAGGGAAAGAAACCTGAGGTAACGTTTCCCCCCTCTCATGAACTGCACGCTCTTTGTGAAAAGGCTTGGGAATCGCCTGATAAAAGATGGCAGATTCCCAAGAGAATTCTTATGGCATATCCTTTCCCCTCTGATGACAGGGAAACGTGGGAGTCATTTCCCAATGTGGACAAGGCTCTGTCCCGGCTGTCCAAGAAGGTGGCGCTTCCGTCTCCCGACACTGCTGCCCTCAAGGATCCTGCGGATCGTAAGCAGGAAACGACATTAAAGGCCATTTATGTCACTACGGGTGCACTCCTCAGACCTGCCGTGGCGTCGGCTTGGGTGAGTAGTGCTATTGCTAAGTGGGCTGATAATTTGGCATCTGACATGGATACCCTGGATAGGGATAACATTTTTTTGACTCTCGGTTATATCAGGGATGCTGCAGCTTACCTAAAGGATGCAGCGAGCGATATTGGCCTCTTGGGATCAAGGGCCAATGCCATGGCAGTCTCGGCCAGGAGAGCTGTGGATTCATCAATGGAATGCTGATGCCGACTCCAAGAAAGCTATGGAAGCTCTCCCTTATAAAGGTAGTGTCTTGTTTGGTGACGGCCTCGCTGACCTGGTGTCTACCGCTACAGCGGGTAAGTCATCTTTTCTTCCTTATGTTCCAGCACAACAGAAAAAGGCACCCCATTATCAGATGCAGTCCTTTCGGCCTAAGAAATACAAAAAAGGAAGAGGCTCATCCTTCCTTGTGTCAAAAGGCAGAGGAAGGGGAAAAAGGTCGCCTGCTGTGTCAGACTCCCAGGACCAAAAGTCCACACCAGCCTCTGCCAAGTCCACCGCATGACGCTGGGGCTCCCCTACGGGAGTCCGTGCCGGTGGGGGCATCTCCGACTCTTCAGTCAGGTCTGGTTTTACTCGGGCCTAGATCCTTGGGTGTTAGACATAGTGTCCCAAAGGTGTAAAACCCCACTGGTACTAGGTATGCAAAAACTGCAGTCACTGTGTATAGTACATTACACTTACTCTGCACCGGCTAGTCATGGGTTTAGGCACAGATACCAGAGGGTCCCCTGAATAATCAGGTGTTTAATTACAGGTGCATTGTGGGAGTGGACTACCGGTGTCGGTGCAGCGCATAAAGAATTGGGCGCCAGGCCATCTCATAAACAGAATAAAGTTTATTTTAACATCAAAGCAGGTATATAGCAGGGATAACTTCTTAATGCACCTCCAGCACAAAGCATAACGGTTACAGTAGATCACATATCAGGGCACCTCCTCCAGCGCATCACTTAGTCGCAGCGGCATAAACATGGCGAACAGCATTACGTACCAGGGCATTCTGTGACCAGTAGTGCTACACATACCAGGTTACCGTCTCTCTCTGTCCTAGCGAAGACTCTTGTCCATGGGGGGCTTCTAATCACGCCGCGTGGCTTCCGACCACTCCCCAGATACCTCTTCTCATGAGACACACCTGTGGCACATTCTTCTCACTGGATCACCCTCTCACTGGATTCTGAGTACTGCTGCTCTCACACTGCGGTGTCTACTTCTGTCAGGTGCCTTGCTGTGGCTGGCATCTCTCCCCACCTAAACATGTGGGGAGCCCTCACTGGGGCTACATCTTTCCAGCTAATCCACCACGTTTCAGCTAGCTAACACACGTGCTTGTGGGCTGCAAAGACACAAGGCTGCAAAGACCATGCTGCTCCTGCATGATAGCCTTTTATAACCTTTTTCTCCCAGGGAGAAATTCTATCTGGGATTTCCCGCCCTGAGTTGCAACTTGGAGAGTTCTGCATTTGCTTTTTTTTGCAGACTGATCTGTCTTACTGTGAGTTGGGCTGTTAACCCCTTCTGTGCTGCAAGCTGTAGGCTGCTGGCTCAGTGCTATGCAACTCCAGCAAACATTTTACTTTTATTAAAGTCATGCTGGCACCTGTAGTGCCACAGTTGAGTTGTGCTTACAGTTCCAGGGTATTACATACACCCCTTCTGAAATCTTGCGTGTCCTCACGCAACAGAAGAGCTTTCAACAAAATAACACATAATAAACACAATGACAGTATATGTGACAAAAAAACAACAATTACATAAGCAAGAAAACATGGCATGTCAAACATCACATTACATATAAATCACATATCATGTTGCTGTTTTCCAATGGATTACAGTCCTGAGTCACAGGTGATAATCAAATGTTCAGACATCTTATGGCAATTGTGCCAAACACAGAGAACCTGCCCTCGCCTGCCCTTGTCTCCCCCCACGTCTGGGTCAAAAGAGACAGGTGGCTCTCGTGGGCCCCTCCCAATAAACAAGTTTCTCCAACTTTAGGAAAATAGATATAGGGGACTCCATTCCCCTTGCGATCCTTGGCTCCTCCGGACACACAGAAATGGCCAAACGCAGTGCCCCCAAGGGTGTTGCTCCGACCAGGTGCACTGCATAGTCCCGATGTCCTGTGACAAGAGTTCCACCTCCACAAATATTACCCTTAGAGCCCCACATTGGGCGCCAAATGTAAAACCCCACTGGTACTAGGTATGCAAAAACTGCAGTCACTGTGTATAGTGCATTACACTTACTCTGCCCCGGCTAGTCATGGGTTCAGGCACAGATACCAGAGGGTCCCCTGAATAATCAGGTGTTTAATTACAGGTGCATTGTGGGAGTGGACTACAGGTGTCGGTGCAGCGCATAAAGAATTGGGCGCCAGGCCATCTCATAAACAGAATAAAGTTTATTTTAACATCAAAGCAGGTATATAGCAGGGATAACTTCTTAACGCACCTCCTCCAGCACAAAGCATAACGGTTACAGTAGATCACATATCAGGGCACCTCCTCCAGCGCATCACTTAGTTGCAGCAGCATAAACATGGCGAACAGCATTACGTACCAGGGCATTCTGTGACCAGTAGTGCTACACATACCAGGTTACCGTCTCTCTCTGTCCTAGCGAAGACTCTTGTCCATGGGGGGCTTCTAATCACGCCGCGTGGCTTCCGACCACTCCCCAGATACCTCTTCTCATGAGACACACCTGTGGCACATTCTTCTCACTGGATCACCCTCTCACTGGATTCTGAGTACTGCTGCTCTCACACTGCGGTGTCTACTTCTGTCAGGTGCCTTGCTGTGGCTGGCATCTCTCCCCACCTAAACATGTGGGGAGCCCTCACTGGGGCTACATCTTTCCAGCTAATCCACCACGTTTCTGCTAGCTAACACACGTGCTTGCGGGCTGCAAAGACACCAGGCTGCAAAGACCATGCTGCTCCTGCATGATAGCCTTTTATAACCTTTTTCTCCCAGGGAGAAATTCTATCTGGGATTTCCCGCCCTGAGTTGCAACTTGGAGAGTCCTGCATTTGCTTTTTTTTGCAGACTGATCTGTCTTACTGTGAGTTGGGCTGTTAACCCCTTCTGTGCTGCAAGCTGTAGGCTGCTGGCTCAGTGCTATGCAACTCCAGCACACATTTTACTTTTATTAAAGTCATGCTGGCACCTGTAGTGCCACAGTTGATTTGTGCTTACAGTTCCAGGGTATTACACTCCCAGGACCAAAAGTCCTCCCCAGCCTCTGCCAAGTACACCGCATGACGCTGGGGCTCCCCTACGGGAGTCCGTGCCGGTGGGGGCATCTCCGACTCTTCAGTCTGGTTTCACTCGGGCCTAGATCCTTGGGTGTTAGACATAGTGTCCCAAGGGTACGAACTGGAGTTTCAGGAGGTGCCCCCCCCACCACCAATTTTTCAAATCAGCCTTGCCAGTTTCTATCCCAGAAAAGGAAGTAGTGAGTGCTGCGATACAAAAGCTGTGTCTCCAGAGTCTCATTGTTCCGGTACCCCCGTCCCAACGGGGAGAAGGGTTTTATTCGAGTCTCTTTGTCGTGCCAAAGCCGGACGGCTCGGTCAGACCGATCCTGAACTTAAAATCCCTCAATCTGTATTTAAAAACTTTCAAGTTCAAGATGGAATCTCTTCGAGCAGTGATCTCCTGTTTAGAAGGGGGGGATTTTATGGTGTCAGTCGACATAAAAGATGCCTACTTACATGTCCTGATATCTCCTCCACATCAGGCTTTCCTGAGATTTGCGGTGCAGGATTATCATTACCAATTTCAGATGTTGCCGTTTGGGCTTTCCACGGCCCCGAGGGTCTTCACCAAAGTGATGGCGGAAATGATGGTACTCCTACGCAAGCAGGGTGTCACAATTATCCCATACTTGGACGATCTCCTGATAAAGGCGAGATCGAAGGAGCAGTTGCTAAGAAATGTGGAACTCTCCCTGACGGTTCTGCAACATCATGGTTGGATTCTAAATTTGCCAAAGTCTCAGTTGATCCCGACAACTCGGCTGCCCTTCTTGGGCATGATCCTAGACACGGAACTGCAGACCAATGCATGGTCAAGGAGATTCTGAAACCGCCAAGAGTGTCGATTCATCAATGCACTCGAGTGCTAGGGAAGATGGTTGCGGCTTACGAAGCCATTCCGTTTGGCAGGTTTCATGCCCGGGTGTTTCAGTGGGACCTGCTGGACAAATGGTCCGGGTCTCACCTGCACATGCACCGGAAAATAAGTCTATCTTCCAGGACCAGAATTTCTCTTCTGTGGTGGCTGCAAAGTTCTTACCTTCTAGAGGGACGCAGGTTCGGGATCCAGGATTGGGTCCTGCTGACCACGGATGCAAGTCTCCGAGGCTGGGGAGCAGTTACTCAAGGAAGAAGTTTCCTGGGAAAATGGTCAAGCCAGGAAACTTGTCTCCACATAAACGTTCTGGAGTTAAGAGCCATTTACAATGGCCTTCTGCAAGCGGAACACCTTCTTCGAGGTCTGCCTGTCCTGATTCAGTCGGACAATGTAACAGCGGTGGCGTACGTAAACCGCCAGGGCGGAACAAAGAGCAGAGCGGCGATGGCGGAGGCCACAAAAGTTCTCCGCTGGACAGAAAAACGCGTAAGCGCTCTGTCAGCAGTCTTACTTCCGGGCGTGGATAACTGGGAAGCAGACTTCCTCAGCAGACACGATTTCCATCCAGGAGAGTGGGCCCTTAATCAAGAGGTATTTGCAGAAGTGACAAGGCGTTGGGGAATTCCTCAAATAGACACGATGGCGTATCGCCACAACAAGAAGCTTCCGAGGTATTGTTCCAGGTCGAGGAACCGCCAAGCCTGTGCAGTGGATGCCCTGGTAACTCCGTGGGTGTTTCAGTCGGTATACGTGTTCCCTCCACTTCCTCTCATTCCAAAAGTGTTGAGGATCGTAAGACGAACAAGGGTTCAGGCGGTACTCGTCGTTCCAGATTGGCCACGGAGAGCCTGGTATCCGGATCTTCAGGAATTGCTCATAGAAGATCCTTGGCCGCTTCCTCTAAGAGAGGACCTGTTACTGCAGGGGCCATGCGTATTTCAAGACTTACAGCGGCTGCGTTTGATGGCATGGAGGTTGAACGCCAAATCCTAGCTCGAAAGGGTATTCCCGGGGAAGTCATCCCCACTCTCCTTAAGGCTAGAAAGGAGGTCACGGCAAAGCATTATCACCGTATTTGGAGAATATATGTGTCGTGGTGTGAAGCCAAGACTCCTACAGGGGAGTTTCAGCTGGGTCGTTTCCTCCATTTTTTACAGGCAGGTGTGGATGCGGGCCTGAAATTGGGTTCCATCAAAGTGCAGATTTCGGCTTTATCTATTTTCTTTCAAAAAGAATTGGCCGCCCTTCCTGAAGTTCAGACTTTCTTGAAGGGAGTGCTGCATATCCGTCCTCCGTTTGTGCCACCCGTGGCACCGTGGGATCTTGACGTGGTGTTACAATTTCTTATGTCTCACTGGTTTGAACCTTTGCGAAAGGTTGAGTTGAAATTTCTCACTTGGAAAGTGGTCATGCTTTTGGCCTTGGCGCCCGCCAGACGGGTGTCGGAATTGGCGGCTTTGTCTCACAAGAGCCCATATTTGGTTTTCCATGTGGATAGAGCGGAATTGAGGACTCGTCAACAATTTCTGCCGAAGGTGGTTTCTTTGTTTCACATAAATCAACCTATTGTGGTCCCTGTGGCTACGGATGCCGTGACGGTGCCAAAATCTCTCGATGTCGTAAGAGATTTGAAAATTTATATCACCAGAACGGCTCTTGTTAGGAAAACAGAGGCTCTGTTTGTCCTGTACGCTTCCAACAAGATTGGAAATCCTGCTTCCAAGCAGACTATTGCACGCTGGATTTGTAATACGATTCAGCACGCTCATTCTATGGCTGGATTGCCGTTGCCGAAGTCAGTGAAGGCCCATTCTACCAGGAAGGTGGGCTCATCTTGGGCGGCTGCCCGAGGGGTCTCGGCAATTCAACTGTGCCTAGCGGCTACGTGGTCGGGTTCAAACACTTTTGCTAAGTTCTACAAGTTTGATACCCTGGCTGATGAGGACATCATGTTTGCTCAATCGGTGCTGCAGAGTCGTCCGCACTTTCATGCCCAGTCTGGAGCTTTGGTATAGACCCCATGGTCCTTTTGGAGTCCCCAGCATCCTCTAGGACGTAAGAGAAAATAGGATTTTAATACCTACCGCTAAATCCTTTTCTCCTAGTCCATAGAGGATGTTGGGCGCCCATCCCAGTGCGGACTGTTTCTTGCAGTTGTATTGTTAGTTGTTGTTGTTTTCGGTTACACAAAGGTTGTGTATCGGTTATGTTCAGCTTGTTGCTGTTTTTCGTTCATAATATTGTCTGGTATTCCTGCTAATCCAGTTGTACGGTATGTTTGTGGTGTGAGCTGGTATGTATCTCACCCTTAGTGTAACAAAAATCCTTTTCCTCGAAATGTCCGTCTCCTTGGGCACAGTTCCTATAACTGAGGTCTGGAGGAGGGGCATAGAGGGAGGAGCCAGTTCACACCCATTCAAAGTCTTATAGTGTGCCCATGTCTCCTGCGGATCCCGTCTATACCCCATGGTCCTTTTGGAGTCCCCAGCATCCTCTATGGACTAGGAGAAAAGGATTTACCGGTAGGTATTAAAATCCTATTATTTACAGGTACCCCATGGATTCTACTGGAGAAGAGGACCGAGGGGCTCCGTGTCAACATAGGTAAGTATTTATGTATGTAAGTGTGCATGTATTTACATTAAAGTTATACTGTCACAGTGTCTGTGTTTTGTTTTTATTTGGGTATTTTTTTGTAGTAGAACTACAGGTACCAGCGGGCCCGTTCTTTTCCCGCATGCTGGTACTTGTGGTTCTCCTACAAAAAAATAATATTCTTTTTTTACACAAAAGACTATCAGCCTCCCAACCACCGCCCACGGCTGTGGCATTATCTCTCTGACTAGTGGAGCCCGATGCTGGTGTTAAAAATACGGGGGACCCCTACGTCTTTTGTCCCCCATATTTTTGGCACCAGGACCAGGCGCAGAGCCCGGTGCTGGTTGTTTAAATATGGGGGGACCCCAGTCAGTTTTTCCATGTATTTTTACAACCAGGACCGGCTCAAAGAGCCTGAGGCTGGTTATGCATAGGAGGGGGGACCCCACTCAATTTTTTTTTTTTGCATTTTGAAGCTAAAAAGCCCTTTTCCCACAGATAACCATGCACAGATCTCACTGATCCGTGCATGATTATCTAAACTCGCCAGGAAAAAGCAGGTCTATTTTTTTGCTGCTTTTTTTAACGAATCGCAAAAAAATACACCCGCAATTGAGCATTCAGAGACTAACACCCAAATACGAATGAATAGTTAATTCCCGTGTTGTATGAACAAACAGCCGCATTTGACCGATGGTCTATTCATTCGTATTTCTGAACTTTGCCATGAAAACCATTACGAATACGACAATCACTGCCGAGATTTGTGCTTAGTAAATTCTCGTGTTGCCACTTAGAAAAACAAAACAAAAATCGGACCAAATCGGGACTTTAGTAAATAAACCCCCTGGTGTGCTGTTAAGAAATATGATGCATACAGATTAAGAACTTCCAGAATTCTGGCTTTTCTGCAAAGAGGCCTAAACTTAGGCCTTCGTTTGGCCTTCCTCAAGGTTCACATATCTGCCTTGTTGGTATAGTTTCAGAGAAAAATTGCACCTATACCTAACGTTCATACATTCACTCAGTGTGTCTTATGGATTCAGCCTCCCTATGTCCCTCCTTTGGCTCCATGGGATCTGTCTGTTGTCCTGAATGCCCTGCAAGAGTCTCCATTTGAACCTCTTGAGATGGTGGACCTTAAATGGCTCACGGCCACGGTCTTGTTTTTACTGACTATTGCCTCTGCAAGAAGGGTGTCGGACTTCGGCGCATTGTCCTGTCGTCCACCCTTTCCAATATTTCATCGTGACCGGGCAGTTCTTAGAACTCACCCAGGTTATTTACCAAAGGTGTTGTCATCTTTTCACCTTAACCAAGAGATTGTGGTTCTGGCCTTTATCTCTTCTGATTTGTCCTCCAAAGAGCAGTCTTTGGATGTGGTATGGAGAGTATATATGTGGAGAGGACTGTCTCTATCAGGAGGTCAGATTCCCTTTTTTTTTTGTTTGATTTTCACAAACGTGGCTGGCCTGCGAATAAGCAAACCTTGGCCAGATGGATTAGAATGGTGATTGCACAAGCTTATGAGCAGGCTGGTTTCCCAGCTTATGCTGCTATTAATGCCCATTCTACTCAGTCTGTTGTACCTTCTACGGCGGCTCACTGTGGCCCGCCCGCAGAACAATTGTGCAAGGTGGCTAAGTGGTTCTCTGGGAACGTTTTTATTAGGTTCTATGCCTTTGATACTTTCGCCTTCCAGGATTCTTCCTTTGGACGCTGGGTTCTCATACCCGCTAAGGTGCGTCCCCTCCCTTGAGGAACTGCTTTAGGACATCCCCAATGTTTTCCTGTGGAAACCAATGTAACCTGCTGCAGAAAAGGAGATTTATGGTAGACTTACCATTGTTCACTCTCTTTCTGCGAGGTACATTGGGTACCACAGGTCGCCAACCCTGACACACCTAGCTTCTATGGGTTTGTCATTAGCCGCTGGTCCCTTCTCCTGCTGTGAGAATGTGGTTCTATGTGACTAACATCTACCTTCTCTCTTACCTGCTCCTACATTGCACTGGTTAACGAAACTGAGCTCACAGTTCCTGGAGGCGGGGTTATAGAGGAGGCCCCAATGTATCCTGGGACAGCCTAAATCTTTAGCCTGTTGGTGCCACTGGATCAAGATCCACTTTACCCCGATGTTTCCCTGTGGAACCCAATGTACCTGCAGAAAGAGAGTTAACAATGGTAAGTCTACCATAACTCTCCTTTTCACCATATAGTGTTGTATAAACTTGCTAAGCCTCTGCTAATTACACCTGGTGTATATTTGATTGATACTGGCAGTTTGTATGAATCCACAAATGCGTTGCCTGTCTTGAGATTGCACTGAAGACGCTTGCTAGCATCACAAGTCTTGATACGTCTTTGCTGCCTTTTTGAAATGATAGCCCAGACAGAATAGACATATTGTATACATATTGTAACATATAAAAACATCAGTTATGACAGGTATATTAGTTCAGTACTGGGCTTTGCCTTTGTGGGAAATGCTAGAATTACATGCTCATTAGAACATGTGTCATTTTAGTATAAAGAGAAAGGAGTTGCTACATTTTTATTTTATGTTTTTGAGGATTTTGCGTTTGTAGACTTAAAATTATTGTTGTTGTTTTTTTATTTTACAAGATCTGGATACTAAATATAAAAAGTATTTTTAAAGCTTCCTTCTCTGCTTTTCTTCAAAGCTATTAATTAAATGTATGTACAATTGTTTTCTTTTGTTGTGCTTGGCACAGAAGTGCTCTTTGAATAAAGTTGCTGTCCAAAGCAGTTCAGCTCTGGTGTACAGTACTACACTAAACAACCTTAAGGGACCTACACACCTAGCAATTTGCTGCTGAGGTACCCGACGGCTGATACGGCCAGCAGGCGACCTGACGGAGGGGGGGTGAAGGTGATGGGTGGTTAAGTGATATATATAGTTGTTAAGTACAGGTAAAATGTAAAGGATAAATACGAAAATTTACCGCTAGTTGGTTTATGATATAGTGTTGCAACTGGAAAATGTGCACGAGAGTGTGTCCAAAGAAATGAAGTCTGAATATAGACGCCTCCTTTAGGTACAATGGTTGTCAATTAGGGGGCCATACTTAGTGTGCATACACACGGTATAATGTAACCTTACGATTTTGACTATACAGTCAAAATTGTAAGGAAAGTTAGTGCAAATTGCACCGTGTGTACACAGCTTGCGATACCAATGCACTCTCCCGTGGGGTTTGTATCGCAAGAAAAGATAGACTGTGCTGTCAAGTCAATATTGACTATGGGAGTTATTCAGATGTGATCGCTGCAAGGTGATTGACAGGAAGAGGCCGTTTGTGGGTGGCAACTGACTGTTTTCAGGCAGGGTCCGGAAAAACGCAGACGGGCTCAGGCGTTTTCAGGGAGGGTGTCTGATGTCAGCTCCGGCCCCGATCAGCAGGATTTAATCGCACTGGAATAGTAAGTCCTGGGCTGTGCAGAGACTGCACAAACTGATTTTGAGCAGCTCTGCTACACATAGGAACGAACACTTGCACAGCGAAAATACAGTCCCCCTGTAGGCGGCGACTATCTGATCGCAGGACAGCAAAAAATGCGCTCCAGCGATCAGATCTGGATGAGGCCCTATATTGTGTACAATCTAGTGCATAGGGGGTCATTCCGAGTTGATCGCTAGCTGCATTCGTTCGCTGTGCAGGGATGAGGCAAAAAAACGGCACTTCTGCGCATGCAAATGCGGCGCAATGCACACGCGCGACGTACTATTACAATGAACGATGATGTTTCACACAGGGTCTAATGAAGAATTTCAGTCGCATTGCTGGCCGCAGAGTGATTGACATGAAGTGGGATTTTCGGGGTGTCAACTGACCGTTTTCAGGGAGTGTTCGGAAAAACACAGGCGTGCCATGAAAAACGCAGGCGTGGCTGGGCGAACGCAGGGCGTGTTTGTGATGTCAAAACAGGAACTAAACAGTCTGAAGTGATCGCAAGCGCTGAGTAGGTTTAGAGCTACTCAGAAACTGCACAAAACAATTTTGTAGCCGCTCTGCGATCCTTTCATTCGCACTTCTGCTAAGCTAAAATACACTCCCAGTGGGAGGCGGCATAGCGTTTGCACGGCTGCTAAAAACTGCTAGCGAGCGATCAACTCAGAATGACCCCCCATGGTACAGTCAAAATTGGCACTTAGTCAAAATTTCACATAGTTTCAAGTAAAGATAGTCAATGTCGATGGTTCAGGGCTCCAGGGTGTTCAGGGGAAATCGCAAAGTCAAAATCGGAGACAGTCAATATCTTACCGTGTGTATGCACCTTTAGGTTGATTTCTTGGATAAGGATCTACAGTATGTAGTGAAGTAAAAAACAGAGGACATTGGCCCAGATGTATTAAGCCTTAAAAGTGATAAAGTGGAGAATGATAGAGATAAAGAACCAACAAATCAGTTCCTAACTGTCATTTTTCAAACACATCCTGTAACATGGCAGTTAGGAGCTGATTGGCTGGTACTTTTATCACTCTCCACTTTATCACTTTTTGAGGATTAATACATTTAGGGGGTAATTCAGATCTGATCGCTGCTATGCATTTTCGCACAGCGGGGCGCTCAGGTCTGAACTGCGCATGCGTATGCACTGCTATGCACTGGTGCATCTCACAACAGCGACAGGCATCGGCGCCTAGCGACGGCATGGTGCAAAACACGCAACGGGCGTTCGCAAGGAGATTGACAGGAAGAGGCCGTTTGTGGGTGGCAACTGACCGTTTTCCAGGAGTGTCCGGAAAAACGCAGGCTGATGTTTTGAGGGAGGGTTTCTGATGTCAGCTCCTGCCCCAATCAGCAGGATTACATCGCAGTGGCTGAGCATGTCCTGGCCTGCGCAGAGACTGCACAAACTGATTTTTGTGCAGCTCTGCTAATGAAGGGATCGCATACTTGCACAGCGATTTCTGCTTTCAAAGCGAAGTCTGCTTTCAAATCTGACTAAGGAAAGGTATTGAGTATATGATGTTCACTGAGCTTTATAAACGTAGCGTTTTTTTTTTTTTTTTTTAAAGGCCTTTTCATTATGCCTAATAAGATGTGTGAGACTCCAGAGAGATTTCTTCTTGAAGTAGATACATCGGGCTTTGGAATTTGCTCACGCACTTACTTGCGTTTGAAAGGTTTTTGTACCAAATAAAATGTAACATGAAGCAAAATGTATCTCATACTGTCCATGGTTCTGTGGATTTGTAGTTATTCTATATTTATCTGTCATCTGCCCTGAAAAGCCAGACCATCTTATCTTTAGGGACCAATGGGCCTAATTCAGGGCTGATCGCAAAAGCAAAATATTTCTCTAATGGGCTGAACCATGGGAGTCATTCCGAGTTGATCGCTCGCTAGCAACTTTTTGCAGCGCTGCGATCAGATAGTCGCTTCTATGGGGGAGTGTATTTTCGCTTTGCAAGTGTGCGAACGCTTTTGCAGCCGACGGCACAAAAAAGTTTTTTGCAGTTTCTGAGTAGCTCTGGACTTACTCATCCGTTGCGATTACTTCAGTCTTTTTGGTCCCAGAATTGACGTCAGACACACGCCCTGCAAACGATTGGGCATGCCTGCGTTTTTCGAAACACTCCCAGAAAACGGTCAGTTGACACCCATAAACGCCCTCTTTCTGTCAATCTTCTTGCCATCGGCTGTACGAATGGATTCTTTGTTAAATCCATCACCCAGCACTCATCCTCTTTGTACCCGTACGATGCGTCTGCGCATTGCGGTGCATACGCATGCGCAGTTTTGCAGAGATTTAACCCGATTGCAGCGCTGCAAAAAGTTGCTAGCGAGCGATCAACTCGGAAGGACCCCCCATGTGTACTGCAGGTGTGGCAGATATAACATGTGCAGACAGAGTGGGTAATTCCAAGTTGATCGCAGCAGGAATTTTGTTAGCAGTTGGGCAAAACCATGTGCACTGCAGGGGAGGCAGATTTAACATGTGCAGTGAGAGTTAGATTTGGGTGTGGTGTGTTCAATCTGCAATCTAATTTGCAGTGTAAAAATAAAGCAGCCAGTATTTACCCTGCACAGAAATAAAATAACCCACCCAAATCTAACTCTTTCTGCACATGTTATATCTGCCTCCCCTGCAGTGCACATGGTTTTGCCCAACTGCTAACAAAATTCCTGCTGCGATCAACTTGGAATTACCCCCAGAGTTAGGTTTCGGTGGGTATTTTGTTTCTGAGCAGGGTAAATACTGGCTGCTTTATTTTTACACTGCAATTTAGATTTCAGTTTGAACACACCCCACCCAAATCTAACTCTCTCTGCACGTTATATCTGCCCCACCTGCAGTGCACTTGGTTTTGCCCTTTAGAGAAAGAATTTGCTTTTGCCATCAACCCTGAATTAGGCCCATAGTTACCTACAGTACCATGCTAAAGAATTATTATTATCCTTTATTTATATGGCGCCACAAGGGTTCCGCAGCGCCCAATTACAGGAGTACATAAACAAATAATCAAACATGAAAACAGCAACATATAGTTGACGACAATATAGGACAAGTACAGGGTAAATAAATATAGCTACATCAGCAGATGACACTGGAATAAGTATCACGTAGCAGAAGACTGCTGGATGTGGTGCAGCTGAAGATTATTAAAGTAAGAAAAGGGTAAGCACATGAGGGAAGAGGGCCCTGCTCGTGAGAGCTTACATTCTAAAGGGGAGGGGTAGACAGACAGGGGTGACACAGATGGGGTACATAGAGAGTGTGGAGCAGAGGGTTAGGATGAGATTTGGCTGGGTTTGGTGAAGAAGTGGGTCGTGAGAGCCCGTTTGAAGTTTTGTAGAGAGGTGGAGAGTCTGAGGGGGAGAGGTAGGGAATTCCAGAGAAGTGGAGCAGCACGTGAAAAATCTTGGAGGTAGGAGTTGGAGGAAGTAATCCGTAGGCAGGAGAGTCGGCGTGCATTAGCAGAGCGAAGGGGACGGGTGGGAGTGTAAAGGGAGATAAGGTCAGAGATGTAGAGAGAGATGGGAGAGGAGTGGGTGAGGGCTTTGTAAGTGAGTGTGAGAAGCTTGAAATGGATTCTGAAATGGAAGGGGAGCCAGTGAAGGTGAGGAAAATGAGCCGGGCAGCAGCATTGAGGATAGATTGGAGTGGAGAGTGGTATTTGTCAGGAATGCCAGTCAGGAGGAGATTACAGTAGTACAGTCTTGAGATGACCAGTGAGTGGATATGAGTCTTTGTAGCATCCTGGGTCAGAAAGGGTCTGATCTTGGAAATATTTTTTAGATGAAAACGGCAGGTTTGTGAGAGGTGCTGAATGTGTGGTTTGAAGGAGAGGGAGGAGTCAAAGATTACTCCAAGACAAAGTACTTGGGGGCTAGAGGAGATAGTAGTGCCATCAATAGATAATGAGATTGTAGGAGGTGAGGTTATGCGGGAGGGAGGGAAGATGACCAGCTCAGTCTTAGACATGTTATTTAAGAAAGCGCTGGGACATCCAAACAGAGATAGCAGAGAGACATTTGGAGATACGAGTGAGGAGAGCAGGGGAGAGGTCTGGAGAGGAAAGATAGATTTGAGTGTCATCAGCATAGAGATGATATTGGAAACCAGCTTACCTACTGAGGATGTATAGATAGAGAAAAGAAGAGAACCAAGGACAGAGCCTTAGGGTACACCTACAGTTAGTGGAAGTGAGGGGGAGGTGGACTCAGGAGAGGAGACAGAGAATGAATGAACGGTTAGAGAGGTAGGAAGACAGCCAAGAGAGGGCAGTATCACGCAGACCAATGGAGTGAAGGATTTGCAGTGGGAGAGGATGGTCCACAGTG
The DNA here is from genome assembly GCF_028390025.1 of Pseudophryne corroboree. Classification (NCBI taxonomy): domain Eukaryota; kingdom Metazoa; phylum Chordata; class Amphibia; order Anura; family Myobatrachidae; genus Pseudophryne; species Pseudophryne corroboree. The sequence continues at coordinate 576,084,171 of NC_086447.1, read as the reverse complement.
TCAAAAGCAGCAGAAGGATCAAGAAGAATAAGTAGAGAGTAGTGTCCCTAAGATTTAGCAGCATGGATTCACCCCCTTTGCATTTTTCATGTTTTGTTGCCTCACAACCTGGAATTAAAACGGATTGTTTGAAGGTTTGCATCATTTCATTCACAGAACATGCTACAACTTTGAAGATTTTTTTTTCTCTGACGTCCTAGTGGATGCTGGGAACTCCGTAAGGACCATGGGGAATAGACGGGCTCCGCAGGAGAATGGGCACTCTAAAAGAAAGATTAGGTACTATCTGGTGTGCACTGGCTCCTCCCACCATGACCCTCCTCCAGACCTCAGTTAGATTTCTGTGCCCGGCCGAGCTGGATGCACACTAGGGGCTCTCCTGAGCTCCTAGAAAGAAAGTTTATTTTAGGTTTTTTATTTTACAGTGAGACCTGCTGGCAACAGGCTCACTGCATCGAGGGACTAAGGGGAGAAGAAGCGAACCTACCTGCTTGCAGCTAGCTTGGGCTTCTTAGGCTACTGGACACCATTAGCTCCAGAGGGATCGACCGCATGGAACTGGCCTTGGTGTTTGTTCCCGGAGCCGCGCCGCCGTCCCCCTTACAGAGCCAGAAGCAAGAAGAGGTCCGGAAAATCGGCGGCAGAAGACTTCGGTCTTCACCAAGGTAGCGCACAGCACTGCAGCTGTGCGCCATTGCTCCTCATGCACACTTCACACTCCGGTCACTGAGGGTGCAGGGCGCTGGGGGGGGCGCCCTGAGGGCAATATATGACACCTTGGCTGGCAAATCTACATCATATATAGTCCTAGAGGCTATATAGATGTAAAATTACCCCTGCCAGTATTCCAGAAAAAGCGGGAGAAAGTCAATTGAAAAAGGGGCGGGGCTTCTCCCTCAGCACACTGGCACCATTTTCTCTTCACAGTGCAGCTGGAAGACAGCTCCCCAGGCTCTCCCCTGTAGTTTTCAGGCTCAAAGGGTTAAAAAGAGAGTGGGGGCACAAAATGTAGGCGCAATATTGTATATACAAGCAGCTATTGGGAAAAATTCACTCAATATAGTGTTAATCCCAAAATTATCTAGTGCTCTGGTGTGTGCTGGCATACTCTCTCTCTGTCTCCCCAAAGGGCTGTGTGGGGTCCTGTCCTCAGTCAGAGCATTCCCTGTGTGTGTGTGCGGTGTGTCGGTACGGCTGTGTCGACACGTTTGATGAGGAGGCTTATGTGATGGCAGAGCAGATGCCGATAAATGTGAAGTCGCCCCCTGTGGGGCCGACACCAGAGTGGATGGATAGGTGGAAGGTATAAACCGACAGTGTCAACTCCTTACATAAAAGGTATGCTTGTGAACAGCAATCTTCAAGTCTGACCACAGATTCTCAATTCGATTGAAATCTGGGCTTTGACTTGGCCAGTCCAACACATTTAAATGTTTCCCTTTAAACCACTCGAGTGTTGCTTTAGCAGTATTCTTCGAGTCATTGTCCTGCTGGAAGGTGAACCTCCGTCCCAGTCTCAAATCACAGGCAGACTGAAACAGGTTTTGCTCAAGAATATCTCTGTATTTAGCATCAACCATCTTTCCCTCGACTCAAAACAGTTTACCAGTCCCTGCTGCTGAAAAACATCCCCACAGCAGGGACTGGTAAATGGACATGGTGTTCTTGGGGTGATGGAATGTGTTGGGTTTGCGCCAGACATAGCGTCTTCCTTGGTGTCAGAAAAGTTACATTTTAGTTTCATCTGACCAGAGCACCTTCCTCCATACATTTGTGGAGTCGTCCACATGCCTTTTGGCAAACTCAAAACGTGCCTTCTTATTTTCTCTAACGTTCTAAGTGGATGCTGGGGACTCCGTAAGGACCATGGGGAATAACGGCTCCGCAGGAGACTGGGCACATCTAAAGAAAGCTTTAGGACTATCTGGTGTGCACTGGCTCCTCCCCCTATGACCCTCCTCCAAGCCTCAGTTAGATCTCTGTGCCCGAACGAGAAGGGTGCACACTAGGGGCTCTCCTGAGCTTCTTAGTGAAAGTTTTAGTTTAGGTTTTTTATTTTCAGTGAGACCTGCTGGCAACAGGCTCACTGCATCGAGGGACTGAGGGGAGAAGAAGCGAACTCACCTGCGTGCAGAGTGGATTGGGCTTCTTAGGCTACTGGACATTAGCTCCAGAGGGACGATCACAGGCCCAGCTTGGATGGGTCCCAGAGCCGCGCCGCCGGCCCCCTTACAGAGCCAGAAGGCAGAAGAGGTCCGGAAAATCGGCGGCAGAAGACGTCCTGTCTTCAACAAGGTAGCGCACAGCACTGCAGCTGTGCGCCATTGCTCTCAGCACACTTCACACTCCGGTCACTGAGGGTGCAGGGCGCTGGGGGGGGGGGGGGGGGGGCGCCCTGAGACGCAATAAAAACACCTTGGATGGCAAAAAAATGCATCACATATAGCTCCTGGGCTATATGGATGCATTTAACCCCTGCCAAAATACATAGAAAAACGGGAGATAAGGCCGCCGATAAGGGGGCGGAGCCTATCTCCTCAGCACACTGGCGCCATTTTCCCTCACAGCTCCGTTGGAGGGAAGCTCCCTGGCTCTCCCCTGCAGTCACTACACTACAGAAAGGGTTAAAAAAGAGAGGGGGGCACTAATTAGGCGCAGTATTAACTATACAGCAGCTATAAGGGGAAAAACACTTATATAAGGTTATCCCTGTATATATATAGCGCTCTGGTGTGTGCTGGCAAACTCTCCCTCTGTCTCCCCAAAGGGCTAGTGGGGTCCTGTCCTCTATCAGAGCATTCCCTGTGTGTGTGCTGTATGTCGGTACTTTTGTGTCGACATGTATGAGGAGAAAAATGATGTGGAGACGGAGCAGATTGCCTGTAATAGTGATGTCACCCCCTAGGGGGTCGACACCTGAGTGGATGAACTGTTGGAAGAAATTACGTGACAGTGTCAGCTCTGTATAAAAGACAGTGGTTGACATGAGACAGCCGGCTACTCAGCTTGTGCCTGTCCAGACGTCTCATAGGCCGTCAGGGGCTCTAAAGCGCCCGTTACCTCAGATGGCAGATATAGACGCCGACACGGATACTGACTCCAGTGTCGACGGTGAAGAGACAAATGTGACTTCCAGTAGGGCCACACGTTACATGATTGAGGCAATGAAAAATGTTTTACACATTTCTGATAATACGAGTACCACCAAAAAGGGGTATTATGTTCGGTGAGGAAAAACTACCTGTAGTTTTCCTGAATCTGAGAAATTAAATGAGGTGTGTGATTATGCGTGGGTTTCCCCCGATAACAACTGATAATTTCTAAAATGTTATTGGCATTATATCCTTTCCTGCCAGAGGTTAGGGTGCGTTGGGAAACACCCCCTAGGGTGGATAAAGCGCTCACACGCTTGTAAGGGCTCTACCCTCTCCTGAGATGGCCGCCCTTAAGGATCCTGCTGATAGAAAGCAGGAGGGTATCCTAAAATGTATTTACACACATACTGGTGTTATACTGCGACCAGCAATCGCCTCAGCCTGGATGTGCAGTGCTGGGTTGGCGTGGTCGGATTCCCTGACTGAAAATATTGATACCCTAGATAGGGACAGTATATTTTTGCCTATAGAGCATTTAAAAGATGCATTTCTATATATGCGTGATGCACAGCGGAATATTTGCCGACTGGCATCAAGTCTAAGCGCGTTGTCCATTTCTACCAGTAGAGGGTTATGGACACGTCAGTGGTCAGGTGATGCGTATTCCAAACGGCATTTGAAAGTATTGCCTTATTAAGGGGAGGAGTTATTTGGGGTCGGTCTTTCAGACCTGGTGGCCACGGCAACAGCTGGGAAATCCACGTTTGTACCCCAGGTCGCCTCTCAACATGAGAAGACGCCGTATTATCAGGCGCAGTCTTTTCGTGGACAAAGGGGCAAAAGGTTCCTCATTTCTGCCCCGTGACAGAGGGAGAGGAAAAAGGCTGCAGAAATCAGCCAGTTCCCAGGAACAGAAACCCTCTCCCGCCTCTGCCAAGCCCTCAGTATACGCTGGGGCTTTACAAGCAGAATCAGGCACGGTGGGGGACCCGTCTCAATGAATTTCAGCGCGCAGTGGGCTCACTCGCAAGTAGACCCCTGGATCCTTCAGGTGATATCTCAGGGGTACAAATTAGAATTCGAGACGTCTCCCCCTCGCCGTTTCCTAAAGTCGGCTTTACCGATGTCTCCTTCTGACAGGGAGACAGTTTTGGGAGCCATTCACAAGCTGTATTCCCAGCAGGTGATAATCAAGATACCCCTCCTGCAACAGGGAACGGGGTATTATTCCACACTGTGGTGGTACCGAAGCCGGACGGCTCGGTGAGACCGATTCTAAATCTAAAATCTTTGAACACTTACATACAGAGGTTCAAATTCAAGATTGAGTCACTCAGAGCAGTGATTGCGAACCTGGAAGAAGGGGACTACATGATGTCTCGGGACATCAAGGATGCTTACCTTCATGTCAAAATTTACCCTTCTCACAAAGGGTACCTCAGGTTTATGGTACAGAACTGTCACTATCAGTTCAGACGCTGCCGTATGGATGGTCCACGGCACCCCGGGTCTTTACCAAGGTAATGGCCGAAATGATGATATTCCTTCGAAGGAAGGGAGTTTTAGTTATCCCTTACTTGGACAATTCCCTGATAAGGGTAAGATCCAGGGAACAGTTGGAGGTCGGTGTAGCACTATCTCAGGTAGTGTTGCGGCAGCACGATTGGATTCTCAATATTCCAAAATCGCAGCTGGTTCCGACGACTTGTCTTCTGTTCCTAGGGATGATCCTGGACACAGTCCAGAAAAAGGTGTTTCTCCCGGAGGAGAAAGCCAGGGAGTTATCCGAGATAGTCAGGAACCTCCTAAAACCGAGCCAAGTCTCAGTGCATCAATGCACAAGGGTTCTGGGTAAAATGGTGGCTTCCTACGAAGCAATCCCATTCGGCAGATTCCACGCAAGAACTTTCCAGTGGGACCTGCTGGACAAATGGTCCGGGTCGCATCTTCAGATGCATCAGCGGATAACCCTGTCACCAAGGACAAGGGTGTCCCTCCTGTGGTGGTTGCAGAGTGCTCATCTTCTAGAGGGCCGCAGATTCGGCATTCAGGACTGGGTCCTGGTGACCACGGATGCCAGCCTGCGAGGCTGGGGAGCAGTCACACAGGGAAGGAATATCCAGGGCTTATGGTCAAGCCTGGAGACATCACTTCGCATAAATATCCTGAAGCTAAGGGACATTTACAATGCTGTAAGCTTAGCAAGACCTCTGCTTCAAGGTCAGCCGGTGTTGATCCAGTCGGACAACATCACGGCAGTCACCCACGTAAACAGACAGGGTGGCACAAGAAGCAGGAGGGCAATGGCAGAAGCTGCAAGGATTCTTCGCTGGGCGGAAAATCATGTGATAGCACTGTCGGCAGTATTCATTCCGGGAGTGGACAACTGGGAAGCAGACTTCCTCAGCACGACCTCCACCCGGGAGAGTGGGGACTTCACCCAGAAGTCTTCCACATGATTATAAACCGTTGGGAAAAACTCGACAGGTATTGCGCCAGGTCCAGGGACCCTCAGGCAATAGCTGTAGACGCTCTGGTAACACCGTGGGTGTACCAGTCAGGGTATGTGTTCCTTCCTCTGCCTCTCATACCCAAGGTACTGAGATTGATAAGATGGAGAGGAGTAAGCACTATATTCGTGGCTCCGGATTGGCCAAGAAGGACTTGGTAACCGGAACTTCAAGAGATGCTCACGGAGGATCCGTGGCCTCTACCTCTAAGAAGGGACCTGCTCCAGCAGGGACCCTGTCTGTTCCAAGACTTACCGCGGCTGCGTTTGACGGCATGGCGGTTGAACGCCGGATCCTGAAGGAAAAAAGGCATTCCGGATGAAGTCATCCCTATCCTGATCAAAGCCAGGAAGGATGTAACCGCAAAAACATTGTCGCCGCAATTGGCGAAAATATGTTGCGTGGTGCGAGGCCAGTAAGGCCCGACGGAGGAAATTCAACTGGGTCGATTCCTACGTTTCCTGCAAACAGGAGTGTCTATGGGCCTGAAATTGGGGTCCATTAAGGTTCAAATTTCGGCCCTGTCAATTTTCTTCCAAAAAGAACTAGCTTCAGTCCCTGAAGTTCAGACGTTTGTAAAAGGGGTACTGCATATACAGCCTCCTTTTGTGCCTCCAGTGGCACTTTGGGATCTCAATGTAGTTTTGGGTTCCAAAAAGTCACATTGGTTTGAACCACTTAAATCTGTGGAGTTAAAATATCTCACATGGGAAGTGGTCATACTGTTGGCCCTGGCCTGGGCCAGGCGCGTGTCAGAATTGGCGGCTTTATCCTGAAAAAGCCCTTATCTGGTTTCCATTCGGACAGGGCGGAATTGAGGACTCGTCCTCAGTTTCTCCCTAAGGTGGTTTCAGCGTTTCACCTGAACCAACCTATTTGTGGTGCCTGCGGCTACTAGGGACTTGGAGGACTCCAAGTTGCTGGACGTTGTCAGGGCCCTGAAAATATATGTTTCCAGGACGGCTGGAGTCAGGAAATCTGACTCGCTGTTTATCCTGTATGCACCCAACAAGCTGGGTGCTCCTGCTTCTAAGCAGACTATTGCTCGTTGGATTTGTAGTACAATTCAGCTTGCACATTCTGTGGCAGGCCTGCCACAGCCAAAAATATGTAAATGCCCACTCCACAAGGAAGGTGGGCTCATCTTGGGCGGCTGCCCGAGGGGTCTCGGCTTTACAACTTTGCCGAGCAGCTACTTGGTCAGGAGCAAATACGTTTGTAAAATTCTACAAAATTGATATCCTGGCTGAGGAGGACCTGGAGTTCTCTCATTTGGTGCTGCAGAGTCATCCGCACTCTCCCGCCCGTTTGGGAGCTTTGGTATAATCCCCATGGTCCTTACGGAGTCCCCAGCATCCACTTAGGACGTTAGAGAAAATAAGAATTTACTTACCGATAATTCTATTTCTCGTAGTCCGTAGTGGATGCTGGGCGCCCATCCCAAGTGCGGATTGTCTGCAATACTGGTACATAGTTATTGTTACCAAAAAAATCGGGTTATTGCTGTAGTGAGCCATCTTTTCTAGAGGCTCCTCTGTTATCATGCTGTTAACTGGGTTCAGATCACAAGTTATACGGTGTGATTGGTGTGGCTGGTATGAGTCTTACCCGGGATTCAAAATCCTTCCTTATTGTGTACGCTCGTCTGGGCACAGTATCCTAACTGAGGCTTGGAGGAGGGTCATAGGGGGAGGAGCCAGTGCACACCAGATAGTCCTAAAGCTTTCTTTAGATGTGCCCAGTCTCCTGCGGAGCCGCTATTCCCCATGGTCCTTACGGAGTCCCCAGCATCCACTACGGACTATGAGAAATAGAATTATCGGTAAGTAAATTCTTATTTTCTCTTACGTCCTAGAGTATGCTGGGGTCCACATTAGTACCATGGGGTATAGATGGGTCCACTAGGAGCCATTGGCACTTTAAGAGTTTGAGAGTGTGGTCTGGCTCCTCCCTCTATGCCCCTCCTACCAGACTCAGTTTAGAAAATGTGCCCGGGGGAGCCGGTCACAGCTAAAGGAGCTCTACAGAGCTTCTTTAGTAAAAGTCTATTTTAGCATTTTATTTTACAGAAGGCTGCTAGCAACAGCCTCCCTGCTTCGTGGGACTAAAGGAGAAGTAGTGTCCGCCCTGCGGGGTCTGACCCACTATTTCTGCTGACAGGGCACTGAGCTCCTGAGGGGATAGAATGTTCCCTGCCACAGGGGATCGCTCACCCCGGCAGCACGCCACCACCCCCTTACAGAGCCGGAAGATTGGTGGCGAGTTAGTCACCGCCCCCCCTAGCAAGCGGGGAGCCAGTGTGAAGACTGCGGCAACAGGGTATGGAGCGCAGTACTAACTGTGCTCCAGGGCTCAGCGGTAAATAGTGCGGCGCTGTGAGGGGCGCCCTGAGCCAGCGCCTACACCCTACACTGACCTCTCAAGCCTGTCAGGGTCCCGGGATCTCTGCCAGCATAAATCCTTAGGCCAGTATAATCCTATAAAGAGCGGGAAACAGCGCCATTAAGAGGGTGGAGCTTCTCAGATCGGACCCAGCAGCGTTCAGCGCCATTTTCCTGCCTGCAGAAACGCTGTTAGTGATGTGCAGTCCCTCCAGAGCAACTCCAGCTATCTCTCACGGTACCAGGGAGTTGTAGAAGGGGGCAGAGGCTGTGTAAAGACTGTGTAACCTATTAAGGTACACAGTCAGCACTGGTTTAGGGTCTCTATATACCTTGAAAGCGCTGTGTGTGGGTTGGCTCCAATCTCTGTGTCTTTCTTGACATTCTTGGGGGTGAAACTCTGTCTGTCCTCCCCTGTGTGTGTGTGTGTGGAGTGTCTGTGGTCTCTATTAAGCTATGTCCAGGGACTCTGTGTCATATGCTGCAGAGGATATATCCTCTCAGGATGATCCCATTCCATGTAATCAGGATAGCACTGTTTTAGCACAGATACCAGCAAGAGAGCCTGAATGGTTATCCTCTATCAAATCCATGATTTCTCAGATTTCTACTAGGGTTACACAGAATAAATCTGCAACTCAGGTTTTACAGAGCTCTATGGCAGTTTGGTCCGGTTCTGTTACCTCAGGGTCCCCCTCAGGAGGTTCCCATAAACGTGCTCTTGCACAGATTATGCAGGGAGACACGGATACCGACTCTGACATGGCAGACGGTGATGGGGATGTGCTTGGGGGGGCCGCATCTCTTGCTAAAGGGGTGCAGTTGATGATAGAGACTATAAATATACAACACCGGAGCAGGTTGAGGAGGCTTACTTCACTGACAATAAGAAAGCCTCGCTAACCTTCCCTGCATCCAAAGAATTAAATGCTATATTTGAGAAAGCATGGGAAAACCCAGAGAAAAAATTCCAGTTTCCTAGAAGTGTTCTGGTTGCTTTTCCCTTCCCTGAGGAGGATAGAAAAAAATGGGAAAACCCACCCATAGCGGACGCGTCTGTATCCAGGATCTACCGCCTTAAAGGAGCCGGCTGATCGCAAAATTGATACTACGCTCAAATCCATATACACGGCTTCAGAGGCGATACTACGGCCTACTATTGCCTGTGCATGGATTTCCAAAGCTATAGTAAAGTAGTCAGGCACGTTACTTGAGGATTTGGATACTATGTATAAAAGTGACGTAGAATTGTTTTTACATAACATTTAGGATTCTGCAGGTGAAATCCATGAAGGACCTGGGTTCAATGGCTGCAGGAATTTCTTCCATGTCGGTCTCAGCTCGTGGAGAACTGTGGCTGCGCCAGTGGTCTGCCGACGCGGAATCAAGGAGAGGTGTGGAGACCCTACCCTACACAGGTCAGGCTCTCTTTGGGGAAGCGTTGGATGCGTGGATCTCCACAGCTACAGCGGGTAAGTCACCTTTTCTTCCCTCAGCTGCACCTGCTGTGAAGAAACCTTTTCCTTCAGCGGCATCACAGTCCTTTCGTGTTACTAAAACAAGAAAGGACAAACCATCCAACACCTTCTTTAGAGGAAGTTGGCCAAAATCCAAGAAACCTGCTGCTGCAGGTTCCCAGGAACCTAAACCTGCTTCTGGTACACCAAAGTCCTCAGCATGACGGTGGACAGCTCAGCCTGGAGGTAGGGCCGGTGGGGGCAAGACCCAGACATTTCAGTCACGTCTGGGTGTCGTCCGGCCTGGATCCCTGGGTACTAGATATTGTGTCCCAGGGGTACCGGCGGGAATTTCTAGATCTCCCTCCTCACCGGTTCTTCAAATTAGGTTTGCCAGCTTTGCCGGCAGAGAGGGCTACCCTACAGGGAGCAATCCAGAAGCTGGTGGAGGCACAGGTTATCATATCAGTTCCTCCCCAGATGCAAAACAAAGGTTACTATTCGAACCTTTTCGTGGTACTGAAACCGGATGGTTCGGTCAGGCCCATTCTGAACTTAAAATCACTAAACCCCTTTCTGAGGGAGTTCAAGTTCTAAATGGAGTCTCTAAGGGCAGTGATATTAGGTCTGGAGGAGGGGGAATTCCTGGTATCCCTGGATATCAAGGATGCATACCTCCGCATCAAGCTTATCTTCGATTCGCACTGTTGGACTGCCATTTTCAGTTCCCGGCCCTACCATTCAGTCTCTCCACAGCACCGAGGGTATTCACCGTAAATGATGATTTACCTCTGCAGACGGGGTGAACACAATTCCATATCTGGACGATCTGCTGATACAAACATCGTCCAAGGAGAAGCTGGTACGGTCCATAGCTATCACAACCCAGCTTCTCAGGGAACATGGTTGGATCCTGAATCTTCCAAAATCACATTTGGAACCAACCAGGAGGTTGTCCTTTCTGGGAATGATCCTCGACACGGAAGTGCAGAGGGTGTTTCTTCCAGAGGAAAAAGTGTTGGTGATACAAACAATGGTCCGGGATGTCCTGAAGCCAACCTGGGTGTTGGTTCATCAGTGCATTCGCCTTCTGGGGAAGATGGTGGCCTCTTACGAGGCTCTGCAGTATGGAAGGTTTCACACTCGGTCCTTCCAACTGGATCTCCTGGACAAGTGGTTGGGATCCCATCTACACATGCACCAGAGAATACGTCTTTCGCCAAAGGCCAGGATTTTACTCCTCGGGTGGCTGCAATTACCTCACCTTCTGGAGGGCTGCAGGTTCGGGATTCAGTACTGGATCCTTCTAACCACGTATGCAAGTCTCCAGGGCTGGGGCGCAGTTTCTCAAGGGAAAACCTTTCAAGGAAGGTGGTCAAGTCTGGAAGCCGGCCTGCCGATAAACATTCTGGAACTAAGAACCGTCTACAACGTTCTTCTCCAAGCGGCCCATCTTCTGCGAGATTGAGCCATTCAAGTGCAGTCGGACAATGTAACGACAGTGGTTTACATAAACCGACAGGGCGGAACGAAGAGCAGAGCTGCAATGTCAGAGGTAACAAGAATCATCCTCTGGGCAGAAAAACACGCGTTGGCGCTGTCAGCAATCTTCATTCCGGGAGTAGACAACTGGGAAGCAGGCTTCCTTAGCAGACACGATCTCCATCCAGGGGAGCGGGGTCTCCATCCCGAGGTGTTCAAGGAGGTAACAGATCTTTGGGGCGTACCGACATGATGGCCTCTCGTCTCAACAAGAAGCTTCGGCGGTATTGATCCAGGTCGAGGGACCCACAAGCAGTGGCGGTGGATGCCCTAGTGACTCTGTGGGTGTTCCCTTGGTGTACGTGTTTCCTCCACTTTCACTCATTCCAAGAGTTATCAAACTCATAAGGAGAACAAGAGTTCAGGCAATCCTCATTGCTCCGGACTGGCCAAGAAGGGCTTGGTATGCGGATCTTCTGGATCTACTGCGGGAAGAGCCGATGCCCCTTCCTCTTCGGGAGGACCTGCTGCAGCAGGGGCCATACAACTATCAAGACTTACCACGGCTACGTTTGATGGCATGGAGGTTGAACGCCAGATACTAGCTCGGAAGGGCATTCCAAACAAGGTTATTCCTATCCTGATACAGGCTAGGAAAGGAGTAACGTCAAAACATTACCATCGTATTTGGAAAAAATATGTATCTTGGTGTGAGTCCAAGAAGTTTCCTGCGGTGGAGTTTCAACTGGGACGTTTTCTACCTCTTCCTGGAAACAGGTGTGGATATGGGCCTGAGGTAAGGATCCATAAAGGTCCAAATTTCGTCCCTATCCATTTTCTTCCAGAAACAGTTGGTTGCCCTCCCTGAGGTTCAGACTTTTCTGAAGGGAGCTCTGCACATCCAACCTCCCTTTGTACCGTCTACGGTGCCCTGGGATCTTAACGTGGTGTTGCAGTTCCTCCAGTCGGACTGGTTTGAGCCTCTACAGGAGGTTGAGGTCAAGTTTCTCACGTGGAAGGCTGTCACTCTGTTGGCCTTAGCTTCTGCTAGACATGTGTCGGAGTTGGGGGCTTTGTCATGTAAAAGCCCATACTTGATCTTCCATGAAGACAGAGCTGAGCTTCGGACATGTCAGCAGTTTATTCCGAAGGTTATGTCGGCATTTCATATCAACCAACCTATTGTGGTGCCAGTTGCGACTGACTCCTCAATTTCATCAAAGTCCTTAGATGTTGTAAGGGCTCTAAAAATCTATGTGAGGAGGACTGCTCGTCACAGAAAATCGGACTCTCTGTTTGTCCTGTATGATCCCAAGAAACTTGAGTGTCCTGCTTCTAAGCAGACGATCTCTCGCTTGATCAGGTTCACTATCCAGCATGTGTATTCTACGGCAGGCTTGCCGTGTCCTACATCTGTTAAGGCCCACTCTACTCGTAAGGTTGGTTCTTCCTGAGCGGCTGCCCGGGGTGTCTCGGCCTTACAACTCTGCCGAGCAGCTACTTGGTCGGGGTCGAACACGTTCGCAAAGTTCTACAAGTTTGATACTTTGGCCTCTGAGGACCTTAAGTTTGGTCAATTGGTTCTGCAGGAGCCTCCGCGCTCTCCCTCCCGTTCTGGGAGCTTTGGTACATCCCCATGGTACTAATGTGGACCCCTGCATCCTCTAGGACGTAAGAGAAAATAGGATTTTAATTACCTACCAGTAAATCATTTTCTCGTAGTCCGTAGAGGATGCTGGGCGCCCGCCCAGCGCTTCGTGATCCTGCAGTGGTTATTTAGTTCAGTACTGCGTAGTTCTTGGTTAAGTACTGTTTTGTTACTTGGTAAGTAATCTTGTTCAGCCGTTGCTGATGTTTCAAGCTAGTTAGCTTGGTTTGCCCTGTGTGTGAGTTGGTGTGAATCTCGCCACTATCTGTGTAAAATCCTTCTCTCGAAGATGTCTGTTTTCTCGGGCACAGTTTCGAGTCTGGTAGGAGGGGCATAGAGGGAGGATTCAGCCCACACTCTCAAACTCTTAAAGTGCAAATGGCTCCTAGTGGACCCATCTATACCCCATGGTACTAATGTGGACCCCAGCATCCTCTACGGACTACGAGAAAAGGATTTACCGGTAGGTAATTAAAATCCTATTTTTAACACTAACTAATGGCTTTTTTCTGGCCACTTTTCCACAAAGCCCAGTTCTATGGAGTGTACGACTTATTGTGGTCACATGCGCAGATACTCCAGTCTCTACTGTGGAACTCTGCAGCTCCTTCAGGGTTACCTTGGTCTGTGCTGCCTCTCTGATTAATGCCCACCTTGCCCGGTCTGAGAGTTTTGGTGGCCGGCCCTCTCTTGGCAGGTTTGTTGTGGTACCATGTTCTTTCCATTTGAAGATGATGGATTTGATGGTGCACGGGGGATCACCAAAGATTTGGATATATTTTTTTATAACCCAACCCTGACCTGTACTTCTCAACAACTTTGTCCCTGACTTGTTTGGAGAGCTCCTTGGTCTTCATGGTGTGATGCCTCTTGCTTAGTGATGTTGCAGCCTCTGGAGCCTTTCAGATAAGGTGTGTTTATACTGACAGATCATGTGACCCTTAGATTGCACACAGGTGGACTTAATTTCACTAATTATGTGACTACTGAAGGTAATTGGTTGCACCAGAACTTTTGAGGGGCTTCATAGCAAAGGGGGTGAATACATATGCACATGCCAATTTTCAAATTTGTATTTATAAAAATTATTTTTTATATACATTTTTCTCATTTCACTTCACCAACTTAGACTATTTTGTGCAGATCCATCACATAAAATTCAGCTTAAATTTTTTTTTTTTATTACAAGTCGTAATGTAACAAAATAGGTAAAAAGCCAAGGGGGTGAATACTTTAGCAAGGCACTGTATTTTGAGATGTTCTCTTCCTACATTTTGATGCTGCTGAATGTAACTCATATTGAAGAGATATGAGAGCAAATAAAGCTTCTGTGTGAAGGGCCTTTGCAGAAAGTCAACACATTCACACTGCAATAAAAGTATACCAGTTGCATTATTTGTAGCATGGTTCTCATTTTGTATGCTTGCTACAGCCCAACCTTGAGCAACTTTGTTATTATCATCATCATCAGCAGCAGCAGCAGCAGCAGCAGCATTGTGTATATGTAAGACATAACATTAAAAAAAACTTGTTGACCTTTTGACCTGTCGACCTAGAACATGTTAACCTAAAGACCCTGTCGACCTAGACACCCTGTCGACCTAGTTACTGTCGACCAATAGTGGTCGACCTAGACATTGTCGACCTAGTTACTGTCGACTTAGAGGCCGGATCCCATATAATCCTACTTACATACAATAAACAAGTTCTCATACACTGTGGCTTCAATTGTGCCAAACAGCTCCTCTCGGCCAGGGCCCGAGCATCTTTCTCACAGAAAATGTGCATCTTATTTGCAGTAATTAAATATGGGGGAGGGGATTACTTTGCTAGCTTGCCCTCATCAGTTTGATGTGTGACATTTGTATATCTGTATGTGACTGTGGGAAACGTACTAAGCAGTGATAAAAGTGGAGAAGTGGGCCAGTGGAGAAGTTGCCCATGGCAACCAATCAACTGCTCTGTATGCTGTTATAGTATGCAAATTATAAATGTTACGTCACTGCTGATTGGTTGCCATGGGCAACTTCTCCACTGGCTCACTTTCCCACTTTTATCACTGCTTAGTACATCTCCCCCTGAATCTACAGAATATACGAAGTTCTCAAGCCACGTTCCACGGTGCTTCATCTATGACGTTTTATGTGTTTAAAACTATTTCCTGTGCATTGAAAGTAGCAGCCCAGCATTTCTAGTACACTTTGAGTGGGGTTTTGCTGCATCTGCAATGTAAAATTGAAAGAAAAAGATCGTACACTACACCTTTCGGAACGTCTCAGTTGTGCCAGGCATCTCATATCCTATGGTGTATAGATGCCAAGTGTGAGTCTAGGAGGCGTTTTCTAAACATTTTTTCAACAAATTATGTTTTTATGAACCAATTTATTTTTCTTACAATTATTAAGTTATTGCACAATACAAGTTACAGATTTGCTCTCAACAGTAATGAGTATACTAATTTGCACTGAATATGCCCCCAAGTGTAGATTATAAATATTAGTGTACACCAGATCTATTCAACAGGTCAGGTGGAACACAGGCAGCGTTGGACTGGCCCACAGGGGTCCAGGGGAAAAACTCCATTGGGCGCTTCTGCCTGGGGGTCCCCACCTCCTCCTCTAGGGATCAGGTTCCAGACTGTGCACTTATACATTATACATTTTTCCTTATACTGCACAGGAATATGCAGTGGGATGTAATGGGGGGCAGGTGTGTACAAATATGGGAGTTTAGCGCTCAAATCGCACATTTTGCAACCTGTTTGTTGAAACACAAAGCTGAAAGGTTTCACTGTATATTCATATTGAGCTTCTTGACTAGTGACATTCCAATCAGCCCAGGGCATGTAATACAGTGATAATGTCGATATTATCTTAAACCATAAAGCTATACCTCTAGATACACTTTTACCGTGGAGCCGCTATGGCCGCTAGACTGAATACACGTGCTACGCACTTTGTACGCTATTTGCGTACAGAGTCCCGTACGTGGTACGTACTTTGCGTACACACGCCGCGCTGAGTGTACAGAGTACGCTCAGCGCACGCACACACAATTGATAACCTTTAAACCTTGTTAGTGATGCAATGTATTGATATGATTACACTTTAAACCCTTAGCAGCAAAGTACTGCAACAATGTAATACCTTAAACCTTAAGTAGCGCTGACGGTATAAAGTACCCGCAGTGCGTACACCTTATCAATGCTTATAAACTTTATACAGTTAAATATGCTTTTAAACCCTTGCAGGAAAGTGAGGACACAGGGTTCTAAGGCCACCGTGGATTATTTCAAAGGTAAAACAGTACAAATCATACACTACAGGCTAAATCTAAAACAGAGTAATGGCTACAGTCAATGTAGATACGTGAGAATGTTCGCAAGCGCAACCCGGCCGGTCCTCCGCTTGTCAGCTAGAAAGCGTTCAGAGTCTTCTGACCGGCCAGGCAACAACGGTCTTTTTATACACAACTTACATACACAATACAATGGTCACTGTAATCTCATTGTCCATTGGACACAGAGATGTGTCTTTTCATTACAGGAGAGGTCATAGGTTGTTTTGAAAAGGTGGGCGATGTCTTTCCCCAACTGCTCTTGTGGGTGGTATCCTCTGGATTCCCGCCGCATACATAATATACAGTAAATACAGTTAATATCTATATTCTACTTCTGCACATAACTATACGCTGGAACATGCGATCTTTTTCTAACCAACACCGGAATGTTACCCTTAAAATACCCTACAGCTGGATACTAGACATCACCTTCCAACCTTTATCTGACCCTTCCTATCATGCAAAGGCGAATCCCTTAGTCCTGGAACTGTTTAAACTATTGATACTCGCTGATGTGGTGCAAGGGAGTTATGTGTACAAAATGCACTAGTTGGGTTAAATATGTAATGTTCTAATAACCCTCTATGCGCTCACAATACCCATACCACGCGCATGATCGCAGGAGTGATCCTCCGCAAATTGCGGATATGTGCACGCACGGCGGACTGAGTGCACGCGCAGCGGGCATGTGCATGGGGTTAGTACAGGGTATATGCATTACAATATTTTTCGACTTTGACAGTCCACCCTTTGGCAGTCAACAATAACTGCCACTATCTAAACATTAAACAGAAAAATATACAATACAATATCAACAGATGATTGGATAAAAACATACAATACATTATCCATAGATGAGTGGATGGTAGGAGAGGTGTAGGCGGGAAATGTATGACCTAGTGGGATAGTAAAAGCATGTATGTATGAAATCCATGTCTGAGGGGCATGTATCATCGTGCCGTATATGTTCTAGATAAGCTTCGAGGTATTGCGAAGTATACATTTAATCCTTCTTATCTCGTATTAAGTGTCTGTAAGTGGGCCAACAAACACTACCGAGCTCTTTTTGGCTTCTTGTTCCAACAAATGGGGTGCACCTTTAGTTGATGATACATGGAGGGGGGACACATGTGAATGCTAATATGTGGATATCACCTGTTGACTATGTGTGTCACTACCTGAAGGTTGTAGAGATGAAGATAAGAAACATATCAAAAATACATTCACATAACATTTGCGTAATCATTCTTGGGTGCTGATTGAAGTCTTCTCCGGATGGGTGTATTTTTGCTGAGGGAAAACAAAGGAGAAACGGGTGAAAGAAACGGACCGTGGAATCACTTTTTATCACAACATTGTCTCTATTGATGGGTCATAAAATAAACCAGTTGCTATAACAATGCCCCCGCTCCTCAGACTCATCACTTTGGTACCGCGCTTGCACCACGTCAAAATTCGAACACACCTAAATATCAAACCAATCATTATGACAACTCCCAGGATACAAAGGAGAAACTTTCCTACACTCACGATAACATTTTGAGCCCATTCTCCTAAACCTGAGAACCAATTTCGTGGGTTCAACCATGAGACACAGCCGTTCAGTTCATTACTCACAGCAGTAAGGGTAAGGTTGTGTCTCCTCCGGAACTCCCACTTCAACTGCAAGATATCGTCCATCTTTTGATGTATGACCTCGGTTGGGTCATCAGTGCTGTTTGTAATGTACGTGCAGAACTTCACATCATACTGAGTTGCCAAAGTGACACAGTACCCGCCTGTCACCGCTGTGATATAATTGAGGACCATCCTGTGCTGGATCAGTTCCGCTTTGTAAGCTTGCAACTTCCTCCCTGTATACCTGAAGGTGTCATCATACATCTCGTGATATATCTATTAGGTTCGCTAGCGCGTGGATATACCTATAATTTATAATTCCTCTGGCTGTATGGGTGATATCTAACGCGAGTAGGAATTGAATCCTGGTGGATTCGTGAGTTAAATCAGAGGCTGCGTGCTCTGCCCTATCTATAAGGTGTCTCTTAACGATGTGTTCATAGTGAGTGTGAGTGTAAGGAGCTTGAGCATTGCGGTGAACGTCTTTCATCTTATCATGGGTTATGGTCATTACTTCTGGCAACACTCTTCCAATGTAACACAATCCCTCTGAGTTTGGGGCAAGCTACTTATACGCCTTCCTCCCGCATATGAAATATGCATCATCGGGGAGAACATATGGGACAGAATATGACATTACCATATTGCAAACCTTCCAAGTGAAAAATCCTATCCCTAACTCTCTCATCTGTTCAGTACACGTATCAGGCTGTACGATATGCGCACAGTACCCTGGTGATACTTCTCCAACCCGCATGGTCCTACTTCCTAGAGTATACCTATACCGAAAATACCTTCCACCGTCGGCTATTTGGCGTATAAGTTCAGAGTCTACGGGTATTCTGTCGGCTCTGTGTGAAAATGCCATGGTTTGGTTATTCCATGTCACTTCCCAATTTCCCGGCTTTCGGGAATTGGAAATGTTGAAACATACTAAGGACCTATCTACATGGTACTGGTGGAGCTTCAAACTAGGGGGCCTAGAAATATTAAATTTCTTGTCCACCGGTCTCCCACCCCGTAATTCAAGTACCTCATCTATTGTTAAAGGATACGGTACTAGTCCTGATTTTCTCTGACCTTGAGGTACTTGTGAGCACACCCAGCATTCTGTTTGGTTTAAAACCTTACCCACTAATGAGTGATAATCACTCAATGGATGACGGTCATGTTGATATTAAGGCTGGACTGACATCTCTGGATGCACCCGTCCTCAACTATGTTTTCACAGTTTCTACAAATACAATTTTCCTCAGCCAATAACCCTTCACAGTGCCTCCTAGTTTCTTGACTACCAGATCATTTTCTGATACTCGCCTTTGCTCGGTGGATGTGTTGCTCTTGGGATTCTACAAATCCGTCCTTGCCATCAGAACCCATTCCAGATCCTTTCTCGACCTCTCTGGTACTCTCACCGAAACAGACTGCTCTGGTCAACAACAGGGTCAATAGGAAAACCTGGAATGCAGTCTCATGGGGTAAGTCCATCTTGTTAAGGGGAGAGAGAAGGAAGCAAGAAGGGGGGGGGGGGAAGGAAGGTAATGGGAGATGGAGAAAATAATAAAAAGGGAAAAGAAATTTGGTGCGACAACCGCCTTTGGTCTTGTAGTTCTCCGTGCTCAGGTGCCGTGACAACAGTCCTGCCTCTCAACCTTCCCGGAACAGACACTCCAGTGACACGATGTTCTCTCCGAGTCAGCGACCTTTCTATAGGGAACATAAATCTTGCATTATATTGTGTTTAACTGTTGTCTGAAGTAAACCATCCTTGAAAAATGAAAAAGAGAGAGAGAGAGAAAATAACAAAAGAAAAATTTGTCAGATTTGCGTTCACCATCAGGCTGTCACACCATCATGTCTATTGGTATCTATGCACAGTCTCCCTTCACCAGTATTTCCACTCTTCACCCTTTGTGCATGGCCAGGCACAGTGATGCTGGTGAGATATACTGGGGTTGGGCAGACCTCTGAAAAGACAGAGTAGATATGTGACGTTTGAGCTGTAAATCTGTCAGTGAACGTCAGAGATGAAGAGGAAACTTTAAAGATAAATCACAAAGTTTACCTGGCCGCCCCTGTATCTACAAGGAATGATCTACCAGCTACATCAACTGTGACCTCAGGTTCACTACCAAGGCTAGCAATCAACTTCACTGGCTGCAGACTACAGGTGTGGCCCAAAAATTTTTCTATGTGATCCCTGATCCCAATTACGTGTATCATAACTTTGCTCGTGTTCTTGTCTAGGGGGTCTGAATTTATGTGTGCTGTTACAATTGCTGGCATAATGCCCTTCCCTTTTACACAGATAACAAACTCTTGGCTTCCTCCATGTGCCAGGGGCCTGGGGTTTTGGTCGAGTTGATGCTTCTTCCAGTGCTTGGATGCTCATCACCATCAACCGCTCTCCATGTGCCTCCCTGGTTCTCTGGATATTACGGTCGTGCTCGATAGCGGACTCTCTTAATGCAGCCACCGAGATACCTCTCCAGTTAGGTAGAGAGGTTTGTACCCTGGTTCTTAGTGTGTCTTTTAACCCGTCCATTAATACTGACACAGCTACCTCCCTGTGATGTACATTGTCCTTAATGTCCTCGATCCCAGTGTATCTAGCCATTTCCTGCAGTGCTCGATGGAAATATTCAGAAGCAGTTTCACCTTCTTTTTGTCCTATGGAAAAGATTTTATTCCATTTGACAACAGGAGGGAAATATACTCCTAATTGTAGATTGATCTGTCGTACATTCTCCTGAGTGTATTCATCAGTGAGAGGTACTTCTATGTCTAATTTACAATCAGCAATGAATTTCACAGGGTCAATATTGGAGGGTAAACATGCCCGTAGCACTGTTCGCCAATCTTTGTTTGTGGGTTCGGTGGCATTACCTAATTCTTTAATAAACCTCTGGCATGCGACTAGATTCTTTCTGGGATCGGGAAATTCAGACATAATTGTCCTCAATTCTGCCCGGGACCAAGGACAATGCATAGCAATGTTCCTGGCAGGAGTGTTTACCTGAGCGTCAGTCCTCCCATTGGGGACTGCGATCACCCTGTCAGGATTTAGTTCAATTACATCATTCTGTGTTGACTCTACAATCTGAGGTGCTCTTGTATCTGCATAATGTACAGTACCGTACTTACCTGTGGACACGACCTCACTTATCCCTCCGCTACGGGGCTTTACTACTGCTCTAACCGGTTGGGCCGTGCCCACCTGGGTGTCCTGTATGGTGGCTGCTAGAGAAAGTGCCGATATCGTGCTGGGTTCATCTTCTTGCTCGTATTCCTGAGGGAAGTTTAAGATGGGATACAACTTGCACGGGTTAGCATTAATACATTTATTAAGTTCACTCTTATTATCATTACTACATTTATCAACTTTACTCTTAGCATACATCAGTATGCCATTGCCTGTAGTCACTTTCTCCCCTGTAATATACGGTGGTGGTGGTGCGGTTGCCATCAGTTTCCTGCTAGGTTTGGAACCGGCTGTGTGAGCTAGTTCCCTCTGCATATCACCCTCTCGTTGCCATAAATGTAAACAGTTTGAGTGTCTGATCCTTTGTTTTCAGGATTTTAACAGACATATCCTAAGCCTTAGATTATGCAATACCTCTGAGTCAAAACTACCTATCCCAGGAAATGGTGCTTTATCCCCCACAGTCATTCGTGTCCATTCATCACAAAAGGTCTCAGTGTGGGGACCATACTGTACTTCCCCCACATTACTAACCGAGCTGACCCCCTGGGTCTGAACTCTGCTGTCTGAACCCTGACTGCGGAACGTCCCTGTGTTGTGCACTTGGCTTCCATTGTGGACCTTTTTAACACGGGAAAACTTCCTAAAATGCACCAAACACAGTAGTCTACCGGTGGAAGTCCTCAAAGTTCTTCCACTAACTTCTTCTGCCCCGAGTATCACGGATCCGCCTTTTTTTTAGCAGACAAGTGTAGCCATTGCAGGCCCTACTTTGGCCTATATCCCCTGGGCCTTTAGGTACCCAGCGAATATCTGCCTCTGGAGGGACCAGTGAAAACTCCCTAAATCTTTATTTTACACAAATCACACTTGCATGTGCTTCACACAACGCTTATGATGACGAGATTTACGCACAAATATGCAAAACTTCGTATCACGTTGTGCCGTGTATTGCCCACACAACCGTGCGGTCCAATCGTACCGCTCATAGACACTTGCTATCTATAAGTGGTAGGATCACTGGAGTCTCCACACTGTGCTCCAAAACAGCCACGAAAACTTTATCACACTCCGTTGCACGTATTCACCTAGACCGTGCTCACCATGTTTTCACCTAGACCGTGCTTCACCAAGTTTCACCAAGATCACCAAGTTCACCAATCGGGGTTCAATACATTCACACCTTATTCAGCCCACACTAACATTCTATAGTTTTCTGATCAGAAAAATATCCTTTCCTGTTAACTGATAGCTTTCCCCAGAGGTAATACAGTTAAAAGGTTTTATTTAAACTAATTTTTTGAAAACCGAGCAATTTGTGCTATTATCGCGTGGCTACCGTCTCGCGCCTAAACTAAAACAATGCTATTGTGTGATTTGTATTTAGCTGTCATACTTTTACGCACGTTGCGTAAACACGCCACGTGTGTATGCCTTTACGTTGCGTACGCAGTCCCGTACTTTGTCCGAGACACGTGTACAAAGGCCGTACGTCCGCAGTACTACAAATCCCACACTTCTATAAATGTAAACGATATTAACTATAATCGCTCACTTAACACTACACACAGTTTCTTCTGTATAAACCTTTACAACTAGGCCAGGCTGCGTGTGCGTCTTACACTTACTTCCTTAAATATTAACTCTATATTTTAACTAAATAGCAACAAATTTTCTCAGTACAGGTCAAAATGAATCTAATAATCGCTACTTATGGCAATAATGCGGGCAGATATGCAAAGTACAAAATACAGGTGTATGTGTGTGTTGTGTGCGCATTTGGCGCCAAAACAGAAATTTCACAGATTTAAAAAAAATAGCTTTGCGTTCTTACCTTACGGATCCCTCCAGCATCCCTACAAACCATGCAGGGCAGACGCTTATCTAATCAGCACTAGTGTATCCACCAACCAAGAGAAGGCTTCCGGGGGATACCTTTCCGCCCTTTGCTGATAGATAAAGTCTGCGTAAACCTGCTAGGCTGCGGGTATGAGGAAAAACCGGACGATGCCCCCAATTGATAATGTCGATATTATCTTAAACCATAAAGCTATACCTCTAGATACACTTTTACCGTGGAGCCGCTATGGCCGCTAGACTGAATACATGTGCTACGCACTTTGTACGCTATTTGCGTACAGAGTCCCGTATGTGGTACGTACTTTGCGTACACACGCCGCGCTGAGTGTACAGAGTACGCTCAGCGCACGCACACACAATTGATAACCTTTAAACCTTGTTAGTGATACAATGTATTGATATGATTACACTTTAAACCCTTAGCAGCAAAGTACTGCAACGATGTTATACCTTAAACCTTAAGTAGCGCTGACGGTATAAAGTACCCTCAGTGCGTACACCTTATCAATGCTTATAAACCTTATACAGTTAAATATGCTTTTAAACCCTTGCAGGAAAGTGAGGACACAACACCGGTTTGTAGTTGAAACCACAGGGTTCTAAGGCCACCGTGGATTATTTCAAAGGTAAAACAGTACAAATCATACACTACAGGCTAACAAGATAAATCTAAAACAGAGTAATGGCTACAGTCAATGTACATACGTGAGAATGTTCGCAAGCGCAACCCGGCCGGTCCTCCGCTTGTCAGCTAGAAAGCGTTCAGAGTCTTCTGACCGGCCAGGCAACAACGGTCTTTTTATACACAACTTACATACACAATACAATGGTCACTGTAATCTCATTGTCCATTGGACACAGAGATGTGTCTTTTCATTACAGGAGAGGTCATAGGTTGTTTTGAAAAGGTGGACGATGTCTTTCCCCAACTGCTCTTGTGGGTGGTATCCTCTGGATTCCCGCCGCATACATAATATACAGTAAATACAGTTAATATCTATATTCTACTTCTGCACATAACTATACGCTGGAACATGCGATCTTTCTCTAACCAACACCGGAATGTTACCCTTAAAATACCTTACAGCTGGATACTAGACATCACCTTCCAACCTTTATCTGACCCTTCCTATCATGCAAAGGCGAATCCCTTAGTCCTGGAACTGTTTAAACTATTGATACTCGCTAAAGTGGTGCAAGGGAGTTATGTGTACAAAATGCACTATTTGGGTTAAATATGTAATGTTCTAAGAACCCTCTATGCGCTCACAAACTCCGCCGTAAATACCCATACCACGCGCATGATCGCAGGAGTGATCCTACGCAAATTGCGGATATGTGCACGCACGGCAGACTGAGTGCACGCGCAGCGGGCATGTGCATGGGGTTAGTACAGGGTATATGCATTACAATATTTTTCGACTTTGACAACAGTGACAATTGACCACTAATGAAATGGCAAAAGGTACATCAGTTTAGTGGGGATTATTTGATAATATGCAGGTGGGACATTTTTAGAATTGGGTGGCGGAATTAAAGGTAAGTTTGCTGGAAGGAAAGGGGTTGTTTTCTGAAAGAAAGAGGTTTTTGCTGCAGGGAAAAGAGCACTCTTAGCTGCAACTCTGGGAAAAAGTGGTAGCTAGGGTTTACAGGAGTTGGATGGTTGCTTGGAGTCGGATACATATATTCATTGAACAGGTGGTTTTATGGGGAATGTTAGGGAAGCATGCATGCTAAAGTGGTTGGTTTGTCTGAAGTGGAGAATAGGTGTCTCCAGGGAATAAAGTAGGATGCTTTGTATGGGTATCATGATGGTGAGATTGATGGCATTGTATGGAGTCAAGAGACCATAGCTGTGTGTTTGGCAGAGAGCTGTTTGCCTGATAGCATGTTTTCCTAGAATGGGTAATTTTGTAGTTTAAAAGGTGATTGGAGGGGTAGAGCTTGCTTAGGGGTACAAGGAAGGGTAAAATACATTGATTTTGAGTAGGACACAAGTCCAAATGTGGGTGCATTCCATAGATTTCTGTAAACTGCACGCATCATAAAAGGCAGTCACTGACTGTACCATGCATACACATCAGACAAGATTGAAAGTGTGGACAGATTGATACATCCAATGACGGATCTCTCTTTGAGTGAAATGGACATTTCTGGGCTGCAACCATGCGATCGCACAGAACTAATCCGTCTTGTGTGAGTTTCGTGGGCATGAACACAGACTTCTATAAGTTACTTGCTATAAGTAAATACAATACAACCTCCAAGAATCTCCCACAAAAGCAGCCGCATAATACCAAAGATTGAACCACCTAATTCCTAAGAGACTATGGGGGGTATTCAATTGTAGTCGGAAACTGCCATCTTGTCGGAAAGATGGCAGTTTCCAACTTTTTTAGGACGGAAATTCCGACTTGTCGGAAAACAGCAGGTTTTGGCCCCGGTTCCGACAATGTCAATCCGACTTTTTAAAGTCGGATTGACATTGTCGGAACCGGGGAGATGAGACGGGGAAGTAGGAACAGGTATGAGGGGATGGGGACCATGTGAGGAGAGGAGCGTGAACGGGTGAGGAGAGGAGTGTGGACAGGTGAGGAGAGGAGCATGGACGGGTGAGGAGAGGAGCATGGACGGGTGAGGCGTGGAGCGTGTACGGGTGAGGCGAGGAGCAGGGACTGGTGAGGATAGGAGCGGGTACGGGTGAGGAGAGGAGCGGGTCAGTGACGGGAAACAGCAGCAGCGCGGATTAGACACCGGCGCTCAGCATTAGAGGACCCGCCCACCGGACGTGACAGCACGGGTAATGAGCGGCGTCTGCCTCTCATACCCCTTAGATTCTTTGAAAAGTTAACAAATGCTACATGGTTAATAATTATAAATAAAACATGCTGGGAACATATATCTAAATAAGGTTCATCTTATTTAGCTCTATGTTGAGCTAGGTGCCAACTGAAACCATCCATTATTATTATAAAATTATTTACGTTCAGTGTAATAGATAAAACCAGTATTGGTGCCTGTTAATCATAAAATATGTGTACAAACAAAAGTTCAACCATGTCCACCACCACCACCACCACCACCACATAAATTAACCTAAGGATGACAGGTAAGCACAAATTATTTAATTTCATATTTTCCTCTAAATTTCTCAATAAGAAAATTTTGGCCTAGGGGTGCCATGAAAAAAATTCTGATATTCTAGGGCGCCATAATTCAAAAAAGTTTGCGAACCACTGTTCTAGTCTATAATGATTAAACTGTCCTCCTATGCTTACAGTTGCCTTTAGCAGTATTATATATAACACTAACCACTTCATGTACTACTTAATTTTCATACTGATTTTGTATTTCAAAAGAATATGTAACTATACTAAAATATTAACTTTGGCTTATTTGTTCGTGGATGTCTGATTCTTGCAGTGTAGCTCTGAGCTAAAGGTTGCGTTATATATACAAGTGAAAAATTGGTGCCACACAGCGCTTTTAGGGGGTAATTCCGAGTTGATCGCAGCAGCAAATTTGTTAGCAGTTGGGCAACACCATTTGCACTGCAGGTGTGGCAGATATAACATTTGCAGAGAGAGTTAGATTTGGGTGGATTATTTTGTTTCTGTGCAGGGTAAATACTGGCTGCTTTATTTTTACACTGCAATTTAGATTTCAGTTTGAACACACACCACCCAAATCTAACTCTCTCTGCACGTTAATCTGCCCCCCCCCCCCTGCAGTGCACATGGTTTTGCCCAACTGCTAACAAATTTGCTGCTGCGATCAACTCTGAATTAGGCCCTTAGTAATCTAGATAGCAATATAATTAAAGCAAAACTAATGACCCACAAATGTTGATAATGCCTTTCGCTTTACCATCCAACTGTTTATTTTTTGTTAATTGAATCAAGTGTAAGGCACGTTTTGCTTTATGTATCATAAACTGGAAAAATTATTCCAGCTAAACTAAGAATTAGACGCCAAAGATATTTATGAAATTATTTGGCTCATTAGGAAAGGCAACATATTTCTTGTCTCCCACACAGAATGTACATGTATTATGCAAATAATATTTTTCTAATTTAGATTATCTAACATTTCAGAAGAGCACTTGGCACTGAAACAAAAATTATTTGTTTCCATTCATATTTTCTGTATCCTAGCGATAATTGGAACATGCTAAAAGTAGATTAGAGTGGTAAACACATTAGATTGATTAGAGCACATTTGGATGTAAAGGTTCAAGAAGAGGGAGGAGAGTAACAACTATATAAATTGTGAATTATATGAGGGCTCAAATTGTGGTGTTAATTAGAATGTTAGAATGTTGAAGGTTTAGGGCAAAAGTTCTCCTTTGTGTAGTTTTGCACGACTTTCATGTAGTCTCAGTAATGTGCTAAAATATTTAATTAATCAGATTTAGGGGCTATTGTACAGTTAGTAAATAAAAAAGGAACAGTGGGGCAGATATATTAAGCCTGGAGAAGTGATAAAGCAGTGATAATTGCAAAGTGATTATGCACCAGCCAGTCAGCGTCTAACTGTAAATTTACATATTGGAGCTGATTGGCTAGTGTGTTATCACCTTGCACTTATCACTGCTTTATCACTTCTCCAGGCTTAATACATCTGCTCCATTATTCTTTTGAACAAACCATTTTCTCTGACGTCCTAGTGGATGCTGGGGACTCCGTCAGGACCATGGGGATTAGCGGCTCCGCAGGAGACAGGGCACAAAAATAAAGCTTTAGGATCAGGTGGTGTGCACTGGCTCCTCCCCCTATGACCCTCCTCCAAGCCTCAGTTAGGTTTTTGTGCCCGTCCGAGCAGGGTGCAATCTAGGTGGCTCTCCTAAAGAGCTGCTTAGAAAAAGTTTTTAGGTTTTTTATTTTACAGTGAGTCCTGCTGGCAACAGGCTCACTGCAACGAGGGACTTAGGGGAGAAGAAGTGAACTCACCTGCGTGCAGGATGGATTGGCTTCTTAGGCTACTGGACACCATTAGCTCCAGAGGGATCGAACACAGGCCCAGCCATGGAGTCCGGTCCCGGAGCCGCGCCGCCGACCCCCTTGCAGATGCCGAAAAGTGAAGAGGTCCAGAAACCGGCGGCAGAAGACTTTTCAGTCTTCATGAGGTAGCGCACAGCACTGCAGCTGTGCGCCATTGTTGTCACACACTTCACACCAGCGGTCACTGAGGGTGCAGGGCGCTGTGGGGGGCGCCCTGGGCAGCAATGAAATACCTATACTGGCTAAAAGATACATCACATATAGCCCCTGGGGCTATATGGATGTATTTAACCCCTGCCAGGTCTCAGAAAAACGGGAGAAGAAGCCAGCCGAAAAGGGGGCGGGGCCTATTCTCCTCCGCACACAGCGCCAGTTTCCCTCACAGAAATGCTGGTGGGAAGGCTCCCAGGCTCTCCCCTGCACTGCACTACAGAAACAGGGTTAAAACAGAGAGGGGGGGCACTTATTTGGCGATATGATTATATATATTAAGATGCTATAAGGGAAAAACACTTATATAAAGGTTGTCCCTGTATAATTATAGCGTTTTGGTGTGTGCTGGCAAACTCTCCCTCTGTCTCTCCAAAGGGCTAGTGGGGTCCTGTCCTCTATCAGAGCATTCCCTGTGTGTGTGCTGTGTGTCGGTATGTGTGTGTCGACATGTATGAGGACGATGTTGGTGAGGAGGCGGAGCAATTGCCTGTAATGGTGATGTCACTCTCTAGGGAGTCGACACCGGAATGGATGGCTTATTTAAGGAATTACGTGATAATGTCAACACGCTGCAAGGTCGGTTGACGACATGAGACGGCCGGCAAACCAATTAGTACCTGTCCAGGCGTCTCAAACACCGTCAGGGGCGTTAAAACGTCTTTTTACCTCAGTCGGTCGACACAGACACAGACACGGACACTGACTCCAGTGTCGACGGTGAAGAAACAAACGTATTTTTCTTTTAGGGCCACACGTTACTTGTTAAGGGCAATGAAGGAGGTGTTACATATTTCTGATACTACAAGTACCACAAAAAAGGGTATTTTGTGGAGTGTAAAAAAACTACCTGTAGTTTTTCCTGAATCAGATAAATTAAATGAAGTGTGTGATGATGCGTGGGTTTCCCCCGATAGAAAATTATGGGCGGTATACCCTTTCCCGCCAGAAGTTAGGGCGCGTTGGGAAACACTCCTTAGGGTGGATAAGGCGCTCACACGCTTATCAAAACAAGTGGCGGTACCGTCTTCAGATAGGGCCGCCCTCAAGGAGCCAGCTGATAGGAGGCTGGAAAATATCCTAAAAAGTATATACACACATACTGGTGTTATACTGCGACCAGCGATCGCCTCAGCCTGGATGTGCAGCGCTGGGGTGGCTTGGTCGGATTCCCTGACTGAAAATATTGATACCCTTGACAGGGACAGTATTTTACTGACTATAGAGCATTTAAAGGATGCATTTCTATATATGCGAGATGCACAGAGGGATATTTGCACTCTGGCATCAAGAGTAAGTGCGATGTCCATATCTGCCAGAAGTTGTTTATGGACACGACAGTGGTCAGGTGATGCAGATTCCAAACGGCACATGGAAGTATTGCCGTATAAAGGAGAAAAAGACAACGTCTTTTCAGCCTCAGTCCTTTCGTCCCCATAAGGGCAAGCGGTCAAAAGGCCAGTCATATCTGCCATGGGATAGAGGAAAGGGAAGAAGACTGCAGCAGGCAGCCCATTCCCAGGAACAGAAGCCCTCCACCGCTTCTGCCAAGTCCTCAGCATGACGCTGGGGCCGTACAAGCGGACTCAGGTGCGGTGGGGGGTCGTCTCAAGAGTTTCAGCACGCAGTGGGCTCACTCGCAAGTGGACCCCTGGATCCTACAAGTAGTATCCCAGGGGTACAGATTGGAAGTTCGAGACGTCTCCCCCTCGCAGGTTCCTGAAGTCTGCTTTACCAACGTCTCCCTCCGACAGGGAGGCAGTAGTGGAAACAATTCACAAGCTGTATTCCCAGCAGGTGATAATCAAAGTACCCCTCCTACAACAAGGAAAGGGGTATTATTCCACACTATATTGTGGTACTGAAGCCAGACGGCTCGGTGAGACCTATTCTAAATCTGAAATATTTGAACACTTACATAAAAAGGTTCAAATGAAGATGGAGTCACTCAGAGCAGTGATAGCGAACCAGGAAAAAGGGGACTATATGGTGTCCCGGGACAGATGCTTACCTCCATGTCCCAATTTGCCCTTCTCACCAAGGGTACCTCAGGTTCGTGGTACAGAACTGTCACTATCAGTTTCAGACGCTGCCGGTTGGATTGTCCACGGCACCCCGGGTCCTTACCAAGGTAATGGCCGAAATGATGATTCTTCTTCAAAGAAAATGGACGATCTCCTGATAAGGGCAAGGTCCAGAGAACAGTTGGAGGTCGGAGTAGCACTATCTCAAGTAGTTCTACGACAGCACGGGTGGATTCTAAATATTCCAAAACCGCAGCTGTTTCCGACGACACGTCTGCTGTTCCTAGGGAGAAAAAAGGTGTTTCTCCCGGAGAAGAAAGCCAGGGAGTTATCCGAGCTAGTCAGGAACCTCCTAAAACCAGGAAAAGTGTCAGTGCATCATTGCACAAGGGTCCTGGGAAAAATGGTGGCTTCTTACGAAGCGATTCCATTCGGCAGATTTCACGCAAGAACTTTTCAGTGGGATCTGCTGGACAAATGGTCCGGATCGCATCTGCAGATGCATCAGCGGATAACCTTATCGCCACGGACAAGGGTGTCTCTTCTGTGGTGGTTGCAGAGTGCTCATCTGTTAGAGGGCCGCAGATTCGGCATACAGGACTGGGTCCTGGTGACCACGGATGCCAGTCTGAGAGGCTGGGGAGCGGTCACACAGGGAAGAAACTTCCAGGGAGTATGGTCAAGCCTGGAGATGTCTCTTCACATAAATATACTGGAGCTAAGAGCGATTTACAATGCTCTAAGCCTGGCAAAACCCCTGCTTCAGGGTCAGCCGGTGTTGATCCAGTCGGACAACATCACGGCAGTCGCCCACGTAAACAGACAGGGCGGCACAAGAAGCAGGAGAGCAATGGCAGAAGCTGCAAGGATTCTTCGCTGGGCGGAAGATCATGTGATAGCACTGTCAGCAGTGTTCATTCCGGGAGTGGACAACTGGGAAGCAGACTTCCTCAGCAGACACGATCTACACCCGGGAGAGTGGGGACTTCATCCAGAAGTCTTCCACATGATTGTGAACCGTTGGGAAAAACCAAAGGTGGATATGATGGCGTCTCGCCTCAACAAAAAACTGGACAGGTATTGCGCCAGGTCAAGAGACCCTCAGGCAATAGCTGTGGACGCTCTGGTAACACCGTGGGTGTTCCAGTCAGTGTATGTGTTTCCTCCTCTGCCTCTCATACCAAAAGTACTGAGAATTATACGGCAAAGGGGAGTAAGAACGATACTCGTGGCTCCGGATTGGCCAAGAAGAACTTGGTACCCGGAACTTCAGGAGATGCTCACGGAAGATCCGTGGCCTCTACCTCTAAGACGGGACCTGCTTCAGCAGGGACCGTGTCTATTCCAAGACTTACCGCGGCTGCGTTTGACGGCATGGCGGTTGAACGCCGAATTCTAAGGGAAAAAGGCATTCCGGAAGATGTCATTCCTACACTGGTAAAAGCCAAGAAGGAGGTGACTGCACAACATTATCACCGCATTTGGAGAAAATATGTTGCATGGTGTGAGGCCAGGAAGGCCCCCACGGAGGAATTTCAATTGGGTCGATTCCTACATTTCCTGCAAACAGGATTGTCTATGGGCCTCAAATTGGGGTCCATTAAGGTTCAAATTTCGGCCCTGTCGATTTTCTTCCAGAAAGAATTGGCTTCAGTTCCTGAAGTCCAGACTTTTGTAAAAGGAGTACTACATATACAGCCCCGGTTGTGCCCCCAGTGGCTCCGTGGGACCTTAATGTAGTTTTGGATTTTCTCAAATCCCATTGGTTTGAGCCACTCAAATCGGTGGATTTGAAATATCTTACATGGAAAGTAACCATGCTACTGGCCCTGGCTTCAGCCAGGAGAGTGTCAGAATTGGCGGCTTTATCGTATAAAAGCCCATATCTGATTTTCCATTCGGACAGGGCAGAACTGCGGAAGCGTCCTCAGTTTCTGCCTAAGGTGGTGTCAGCGTTCACCTGAACCAGCCTATTGTGGTGCCTGCGGCTACTAGCGATTTGGAGGACTCCAAGTTGCTGGACGTTGTCGGGGCATTGAAAATATATATTTCAAGGACGGCTGGAGTCAGAAAATCTGACTCGCTGTTTATACTGTATGCACCCAACAAGCTGGGTGCTCCTGCTTCTAAGCAGACGATTGCTCGTTGGATTTGTAGCACAATTCAACTTGCACATTCTGTGGCAGGCCTGCCACAGCCTAAATCTGTCAAGGCCCATTCCACAAGGAAGGTGGGCTCATCCTGGGCGGCTGCCCGAGGGGTCTCGGCATTACAACTCTGCCGAGCAGCTACGTGGTCGGGGGAGAACACGTTTGTAAAATTCTACAAATTTGATACCCTGGCTAAAGAGGACCTGGAGTTCTCTCATTCGGTGCTGCAGAGTCATCCGCACTCTCCCGCCCGTTTGGGAGCTTTGGTATAATCCCCATGGTCCTGACGGAGTCCCCAGCATCCACTAGGACGTCAGAGAAAATAAGATTTTACTTACCGATAAATCTATTTCTCGTAGTCCGTAGTGGATGCTGGGCGCCCATCCCAAGTGCGGATTGTCTGCAATACTTGTACATAGTTATTGTTACAAAAAAATCGGGTTGTTATTGTTGTGAGCCGTCTGTTCAGAGGCTCCTACGTTTGTCATACTGTTAACTGGGTTCAGATCACAAGTTGTACGGTGTGATTGGTGTGGCTGGTATGAGTCTTACCCGGGATTCAAAATCCTTCCTTATTGTGTACGCTCGTCCGGGCACAGTATCCTAACTGAGGCTTGGAGGAGGGTCATAGGGGGAGGAGCCAGTGCACACCACCTGATCCTAAAGCTTTATTTTTGTGCCCTGTCTCCTGCGGAGCCGCTAATCCCCATGGTCCTGACGGAGTCCCCAGCATCCACTACGGACTACGAGAAATAGATTTATCGGTAAGTAAAATCTTATTTTTTCTAGCAGGAGTGAAAATGCTTTTTTTTTTTAACATGCAGGGAAAGTACAGGATCCGCTTGCAACGGGTGGTATTCATGTGACCGACGGTCGGGAGACCGACGGTCACATGACCTCCTGCAGCTTCCCGACACCCACTATCCCGATGGTCGGCATGCCGACCAACAGGGACTATTTCCACTCGTGGGTGTCCACGACACCCATAGAGTGGGAATAGAACCCTTGGCGACCGTAGGTCGCCACCGAGCCCGCAGCGTGGCGAGTGCAGCGAGCCCGCAAGGGGCTTGCTGCTCTCGCCTCTCCCCGCCAGGATCCCGGCGTCGGTATGCTGCCGGGATCCCGGCGTCGGTAAGCCATACTACACCCCTTGCAACATGCAGGGAAAGTACAGGATCAATTTGCAAACAAATGCTGGACAGCTTTACACAAAATTTTGGAATTAAGCTTATACATGCCCCTCCCTTAACTAAACCGCTCTGCACATTTTATATCTGCCCAGTGCAATTCCCATTGCTGGGATGTGGCTCCTGGGTTATCTGCCTGGAGCTATTCAGATGCTCTCGCTTTAAATGAGAAACTAGCGGAATGCAGCTCGCATCCTCTTGAGCAGAATTCAACATCTGGTGTCAGGGGCAAGTCATGTTGTTAGTGTATGCAGTAACAGCACCCGGCACGTAACCAAGGATATGTAGTTTACAGCGACCAAGCTTCTGGCATTAGTTGCTTTAAGGTGCATTGTCTAGGTTAAGTGTCAGACGCAATACAGGCAAATGAATATCTTCAGGTACTTAATCCAGGAGCTACAACAAATAAACTTGTGTCAAATGGGAAGATCCTAAGCACTGAGAGTAAATGGTGGCTATAGTGAGTGGTTGACATAGAAATAATCCATAAATAAATATATTGATAGCCTATAATAGGACTGAAAAAGACGTGTGGAGGTCACTCATGGTAGCCTTGATACGTCTGGTGCCTGTCCAGTGCCCACCTCCACCGTCTTTCCATAGCACACACCCTTAACTCTATAAAGTTCATCTCCATTAATGTCTGCGGCCTGAATATTCCTGAAAAACACTTTAAACTCCTTATCCCAGTAGGCAGACAGGACAGATGTTGCCCTAATTCAGGAAACTTGTTTCTGTCATGGCCCCCACTTCCCTTTTCTCCATGACTATCATTTGCCTACTGCCTTTTTTGTAATAATACTGAGGGTAAGTCCATGGGAGTCACGATTCTGTTCTCTAGACACCTCCCCATTCGAGACATGGTTATGTTCAGGCTGGACATGCATTTAAGACAGGATGAGACCCGCGTGCCGCCTCACCTGCTGTCACCCTCTTCTTCGGCAGCAAGTAGACTCTGGCAGAATGCCAGTCTACTACACATACGCAGGTCTTCGGGAACAAGGCGCCCATCCTAGGCGGCCTTTTTCCAAGTGATTTGTGTCCACAACACAGGGTTTTGTGACTGTGTGCAGTGTGGGCTCCCCTGGACCCAGGGACCTGTGTGCACCGCATGCACTGCAACAATTATAGAAACGCCTATGACTAGAAGCCCATGATACAGTTATTCCCAAGGACAGTAAAGACCCCTCCCTATGCCCAAGCCACAGACTAATTTCACTTTTGAACGCTGAATTGAGGATCTATGACAAGATCATAACCACTTCTCCCCAACTTGACCCAATTTGTGATCAAGTAGGATTTGTTTGAGATCGTGAAGCTTGGGATAAAAGCACAAGGGTGATTAACTTAATTTATACTGCTTCCCAAGAGTCTACTCCAGACATCCTCCTGTCAATGGATGCGGAAAAGGTATTTGATGGAATTTTCGTTTTATGGAGGGTGTCCTTAGACATGTTCATTTGAGTCCCATTGGCCCTCAGAGAATTCTGGAATTTATATAATAGCCCTTTGGTGATGGTTAGAGTAATGGGGCCGTCTTCATATATAATGGAACACGCCAGGGTTTCCCTTTATCCTTCTTGATTTATATCTTATGCATGGAGGTCCTTGCCATAGCCATTAGAGCAAATTCACGTATCCCTGGCATTTGGTCTGGTTTTACTAAACACAAATTAGCTTGGTTCGCCGATGACCACCTAATGATCAACTAAAAATTCTTTTACATCCCTCCCACATTTAATGCATAAATTCCAGATGTTTGGCACCTTCTCAAATGTTAAAGTAAAATTTTCTAAATCTGTGGCCCTGAATATAAACCTCCCTGGCCTCCCATTTGAGGTCTACAACAGACGTTCCATTTGTTTAGCACCCTTCCCATAGCAAGTACTTAGGAGTCCATCTCTTTCGTGATCTTTCTTGCCTTCACCACCTTAATTTTTTACCTTTGCTTTCTGCTTTTCGTTCAAACTTATTTAAATGGCAATATTTTCATGGCTGGGGAGAATAAACATTATTAAAATGAATGTGCTACCCAGACTACTATTATCTGCTGACCCCGCCTATACAGATCCCAAAATCCTGATTTCACTTGATGCACTCCCTTTTCTGACAGTTGGTCTGGACAGGGAAAAAGCCAAGTCTCAGTTACAATGTTTTATCCCAACATTAATACAAGGGGGTCTCCAGCTGTCTGATATTAAGACCTACCACTATGCTATCATTCTCAATAGAGTCCTAGATTGGACCAGATCCAAAGACTCTAAACAATGGATGGCCATTGAAGGAAATTCCCTTCATATCCACCCTGAGATTACCCTCTGGCTTCCACCCCCACCCCCAATGTCACTCATAACTGCCACATTCTCCTCTTTGTGATGCCTTCCACATGTGTCTTCTGACCTTGTTCTGCTGATATCTTTTTTGGCGAACCCAACTTTCCCCCAGGCTTGGATTTGCCACAATTCTGGATGTGGGCAGAGGCCGGCATCTACTGGATCAGTCAGCTGGTATTATCAGGGGTCTGCCAGTTCTCAGAGCTCTGTGGAAATGGCCTATTCCTCACTCTGATTTTTGGAAATATTTACAAGTTAAATACTATCTACTTATAACAGGCTTTTCATTGCTGGGAGAGAACTTACCCCCTTTGAGAAGTTATGTGTCTCCCCTTAAACACCCACTCATGTTATTTCTGCCCTCTGCTCACTCCTCATTGATATCAGCCATGTCTCTCCACCCTCCCTCCTTTACTAAAGCTTGGGAGAGGAATCTCAATTTACCTTTTTTATTACAGAGATTTGCAGGGAGTATTTCAAAGGGTCCACTCCAGTTCAGCTTGTGTTACAATCATGGAGACCCAATATAAAATACTTTCCCATTGGTATAGGCCCCTGTCATTACTTAATAAGATATCTCCGTCTACTCCTGTAAATTGTTGGTGTTATGATTCCTGTACTCCAGACCGGAGGAGATCTTATGGCAGGGATCTGAGTACAGGAAAATAAGCTGGTTGTGGGAGCTGGATAGCCTAGTAACCCCTGGCGCCCTAACTCCGTTGTCTCGCCCGTGTTATCAGAAATCCCCTGCGAGACTATGGTTGCTTGAGCCCATGGCAGCCGCGTTCGAAGGGCGGATTATGTCTGCCCAACCCCGATGCCCCCGCAGGTCTTAATGGGAGACAAGGGGAAGTCCGAGACAGGGTGATAACAAGGGGCCCTCTGACTAAGCAACCAGGCCAGGGGTTACAAGCTAACTAACTAAATCAAAAGGTATGTGCGGACTAGCCGCCAGGAAAAAGGACAACCAAGGATCCACTGATCCGACACTCCTATCCGGCACCGCCGGACACCAGAGTGGATCTGTGGAAGCGGAATCCTCCGCAAAGCTCCAGAACACAATTAAACAAAATAATAAACAGAAGCGGACAAGCCGCAACACACGGCTGCGCCGCGACTCACGAACACCACCAGATGTTAAAGGTGCTCGGTCAGACTCCAGGAACAGATGGTAACTTCCGAGTACAGGATCTCTGAGGACAGGAACAACCGAAAAGACCGGGACTGGGAACTCTCTGCAGCAGACACAGGCAAACAGGAAGCTATCACCGGCGTCTGTAAGAAGTCCTGAGGGTGCCTTTATTCAGGCACCCTCCAATCAGGATCCAGACAGGACAATCAAATAGAAATGCCGTGCAGCTTGCATGCTGCACGGCCAGCACATAATCAGGGTAATGAGAATAGACCCAGCAACGGGGAACGCGGCTGAACGTGGCGTCACCGTTGCTAAGGTCAGAGCGGCTCCGTGCGCCCGGCGTCTTAGCGTTGCCAGGGAGCCGGCGGCTGAACGCGCACGGCGTCCCTGGTTGCTAGGCGCCGGGCCGCACGGCCGAGCGGACCCCGGCGCCTAACAGTACCCCCCCCTTGAGGAGGGGTCAAGGAACCCCTAAAGCCAGGTTTCCGAGGAAATTCACGAAAAAATGCCCTTTTGAGCTTTGGGGCATGAAGGTCTTCATCCAGGACCCACGACCTTTCCTCTGGCCCATAACCTCTCCAATGCACCAAAAAATAAAGCCGACCCCGGGACAACTTGGAATCGAGAACCTTCTCAACCAAGAACTCTTGCTGACCCTGTACATTAACTGGTGATCTCCCCTGAGATTTTTTACGAGGAAATCTGCTGGACGAAACATATGGTTTAAGCAATGAGCAATGGAAGGTATTTCCGATCCGTAAAGTTTTTGGTAAACGTAACCGGAAAGCAACTGGATTGACTTTTTTGATAATGAGAAATGGTCCAATATATCTAGGACCCAATCTGGCTGAGGTTTGTCGAAGTTTGATGTTGCGAGTCGACAACCACACCCTGTCTCCTACTTTAAAAGTGCACGGCCGCCGGAGCCTGTCAGAAAAAAATTTTTCCCGGAAAGCTGCTTTTCTGAGAGCCAGGTGCACTTCTTTCCAAATAAGTTTAAGATGAGAGGTCAGGGCCAGAGAGGAGACAGAGGAATGTTGAAAAAATGAATTAGCTCTGGGGTGGAAACCAAAAACTGCAAAAAATGGAGACACATTGGTGGAGGAATGACAGGCATTATTATAAGCAAACTCCGCCAATGGAAGAAACTCAGACCAGTCATTTTGGAGTTTGGCCGAGTACAAACGCAAATATTGTTTTAGAGATTGGTTAACTCGCTCAGTCTGTCCATTGGATTGTGGATGATAGCCGGAGGTTAATGATAATTTCATCTTTAATGAAGCACAAAAAGACTTCCAAAATTGCGCAATGAATTGTGGACCCCTGTCAGAAACAATATCAGTGGGTAACCCATGGAGTCTGAAAACATGACGGAGGAACAAGACTGCCAATCCCTGGGCAGATGGCAATCGGGGAAGAGCAATAAAATGGGCCATCTTACTAAAACGGTCCACTACCACCCATATGACTCGGCATCCGGCTGACAGAGGGAGATCCACCACAAAATCCATGGAGATATGCGACCATGGCCTAAGAGGAACTTTCAAGGGCATAAGTTGACCAATAGGCAAAGAACGGGGAACTTTATGCTGTGCACAGACCTGACACGAAAAAACAAACTCTTTAATGTCTTTGGAAAGACCAGGCCACCATACTGAGCGGGATACTAATTCCAAAGTCTTAGCGATTCCCGGATGCCCTGCAACTTTGCTATCATGAAATTCCGCCAAAACAGTTGCTCTCAAAAACTCAGGAACAAAAAGACGACTAGCAGGAGTATTTCCCGGAGCTTGATGTTGAAGCAGCTTTAATTGGGAAAATACATCCTGTGTGAGACCTGCCTGAATGACTGAAGGCGGAAGTATGGGAGTAACAGGACTGTTGTCTTGAACCGGAAGGAAACTGCGTGACAGGGCATCTGCCTTGGTATTCTTGGAACCTGGTCTGAAGGTGATAATGAATTTGAAACGAGTAAAAAATAAAGCCCAACGAGCCTGTCGGGCATTCAGTCGTTTAGCCGATTCAATGTATTGAAGATTTTTGTGATCAGTCAAAACTGAAATGGTGTGGGTAGCTCCTTCAAGCCAATGTCTCCACTCCTCGAAAGCCCATTTATTAGCCAGCAATTCCCGGTTACCAACATCGTAGTTGGATTCTGCAGATGAGAATTTCCTGGACATAAAGGCACAAGGATGTAACTCAAGGGAATCTGGATCCTTCTGAGAAAGGATAGCCCCTACTCCAACCTCCGAGGCATCCACCTCAATAATGAAAGGTAATTCTGGGTTGGGATGTCTAAGGACAGGGGCTGAGACAAAGGCTTGTTTTAAGGCCTGAAAAGATAACTCCGCTTCACATGACCAATTGGTAGGATCTGCTCCCTTCTTAGTAAGTGCCACAATGGGAGCAACTAGGTCAGAGAAAGAGTGAATAAATCTTCTATAGTAGTTTGCAAACCCTAAAAAGCGCTGAATTGCTTTTAAATTGGTGGGTTGCGCCCAACTAAGGATGGCTTGGAGCTTTTTTGGTTCCATTCGGAATCCCCGAGGGGAAATAATGTACCCTAAAAAGGATACTTCCATGACATGAAATTCACACTTCTCCAGCTTGGCATATAAGTGATTTTCACGTAATCTCTTTAGCACCTGACGCACCTGGGTAACATGTTGTTCCACGGAGTCAGAATATATCAAAATATCGTCTAAATAGACCACGACGAATCTTCCCAGAAACTCACGGAGCACATCATTAATGAGATCCTGGAAAACTGCCGGAGCGTTAGATAGGCCGAATGGCATGACCAGATACTCATAGTGGCCCGACTGAGTACTAAATGCCGTTTTCCACTCATCCCCTGACCTGATTCTGATGAGGTTATATGCTCCTCTAAGATCAATCTTAGAAAAAATAACAGCCGAACGTAGCTGATCAAAGAGGACAGAGATCAGCGGCAGAGGGTAAGTATTCTTTACTGAGATTTTATTCAAAGCTCTAAAGTCAATGCAGGGTCTGAGTGAACCATCCTTCTTCTCTACGAAGAAGAAACCTGCACTTAAAGGGGATTTAGATGGCCTGATAAACCCTTTCCCAAGGCTTTCTTTCACATAGTCATTCATGGCCACAGTTTCAGGACCAGACAATGCATATAACCTTCCTTTAGGCAACGTGGCACCAGGAATTAACTCAATGGCACAATCATAAGGCCTATGGGGAGGCAAAATATCCGCATTGCCCTTGGAAAACACATCAACAAAATCCTGGTATTCCCCAGGAATATGTGCGGAACTGGCGGCAGCTACTCGGATAGGAAGCGTAATACATTCTTTATCACAGATGGTACCCCATTGTAGGATCTCCCCAGACTGCCAATCAATGACGGGATTATGAAAGGCCAGCCAAGGATGACCCAGAACCACAGGAACTGCTGGACAATGGGTAAGGAAAAACTCAATTTTTTCAGAATGCAGAGCTCCCACCGAGAGCAAAACAGGAGGTGTACATAGAGAAATAACCCCATTGGATAAAGGACTCCCATCTAAACCATGCATGGTGATACACCTACCTAAGGTTAGCTGAGGAATACCTAAGGCCTTGGCCCATGTTAAATCCATAAAGTTTCCTGCAGCTCCACTGTCCACAAAAGCAGAGACCGAGGAACAGAGGCTGCCATAGGAAACTTTAGCAGGAACCAACAGTGAATTATTTGAGGAGATGAGCTGCAGACCAAAGTGAACCCCCTCACAATTCACTTGGTCAGGAAGTTTCCCAACTTGTTTGGACAACTACGGGCAAAATGTCCCTTACCTCCGCAGTATAAACACAGACCATAATTTTGCCTCCTGGTTCTTTCTTCCGGAGACAATTTGGAGAGACCAATCTGCATAGGCTCCTCTATGTCTACAGGAATGGAAGGAACCCAGGGAGAGGACCCGACAGATGCCCCTTTTTCAGCCCTCCGCTCTCTGAGCCGACGATCTATTTTAATAGATAGCTCCATGAGGTTATCGAGGGTCTCAGGAGCGGGATACTGGAGGAGACTGTCTTTTATAGATTCCGATAAGCCGAGGCGAAACTGACTGCGCAGGGCTGGGTCATTCCAGCCACAGTCGTTCGACCAACGGCGAAACTCCGTACAATAATTCTCTGCGGGATTCCTACCCTGTCTAAGAGCACGCAACTGACTTTCTGCGGACGCCTCTCTATCAGGGTCGTCATACAATAGCCCTAAAGATTTTAAAAAGGCGTCTACAGACGATAAGGCCGGATCGTCTGTCTTTAAACCAAAAGCCCAGGTCTGAGGATCCCCCTGAAGTAGAGAAATAATAATCCCAACCCGCTGAGCCTCTGTACCTGAGGTAACTGGTCTTAAACGAAAATACAGTTTGCAAGATTCTTTAAAATTAAAAAACTGTTTTCTATCCCCAGAAAAACGGTCAGGCAGATGCATTTTTGGTTCAGGGATGACCCTCGGGGAAGTCCGTAACAGATCTTCCTGTGACCTCACCCGGAGGGACAGATCCTGAACCATCTGAGTAAGTTCCTGAATCTGACTAACAAGAAGCTGGCCAGGGTTTGGCCCAACACCGGTGGGATTCATAAGGCCGACAAAAATCTCCCAACTAAAAAGTGAAAAAATTTACTGTAAGTTAAATCTTTTCTTTTGTAGGCCGGTGATAATGTTATGATTCCTGTACTCCAGACCGGAGGAGATCTTATGGCAGGGATCTGAGTACAGGAAAATAAGCTGGTTGTGGGAGCTGGATAGCCTAGTAACCCCTGGCGCCCTAACTCCGTTGTCTCGCCCGTGTTATCAGAAATCCCCTGCGAGACTATGGTTGCTTGAGCCCATGGCAGCCGCGTTCGAAGGGTGGATTATGTCTGCCCAACCCCGATGCCCCCGCAGGTCTTAATGGGAGACAAGGGGAAGTCCGAGACAGGGTGATAACAAGGGGCCCTCTGACTAAGCAACCAGGCCAGGGGTTACAAGCTAACTAACTAAATCAAAAGGTATGTGCGGACTAGCCGCCAGGAAAAAGGACAACCAAGGATCCACTGATCCGACACTCCTATCC
The DNA here is from genome assembly GCF_028390025.1 of Pseudophryne corroboree. Taxonomy (NCBI): domain Eukaryota; kingdom Metazoa; phylum Chordata; class Amphibia; order Anura; family Myobatrachidae; genus Pseudophryne; species Pseudophryne corroboree. Next base: position 576,042,469 of record NC_086447.1, on the reverse strand, counting down.
GGCACCGCCGGACACCAGAGTGGATCTGTGGAAGCGGAATCCTCCGCAAAGCTCCAGAACACAATTAAACAAAATAATAAACAGAAGCGGACAAGCCGCAACACACGGCTGCGCCGCGACTCACGAACACCACCAGATGTTAAAGGTGCTCGGTCAGACTCCAGGAACAGATGGTAACTTCCGAGTACAGGATCTCTGAGGACAGGAACAACCGAAAAGACCGGGACTGGGAACTCTCTGCAGCAGACACAGGCAAACAGGAAGCTATCACCGGCGTCTGTAAGAAGTCCTGAGGGTGCCTTTATTCAGGCACCCTCCAATCAGGATCCAGACAGGACAATCAAATAGAAATGCCGTGCAGCTTGCATGCTGCACGGCCAGCACATAATCAGGGTAATGAGAATAGACCCAGCAACGGGGAACACGGCTGAACGTGGCGTCCCCGTTGCTAAGGTCAGAGCGGCTCCGTGCGCCCGGCGTCTTAGCGTTGCCAGGGAGCCGGCGGCTGAACGCGCACGGCGTCCCTGGTTGCTAGGCGCCGGGCCGCACGGCCGAGCGGACCCCGGCGCCTAACAGTTGGAGATGCCTTGGCTCTACAGTAACTCTTTTACATATTTGGTGCAACTGCCCTTTCGTTAATCCTTTCTGGAAAGAAGTTATATCTACCTCCAGACAGATATCAGGTAGTAACGACCTAGACCCAGGCTTCTGGCTCCTCTTCCATTCAAAGATCCCTGTGGCCACATATAAAACCACTATTATGTCATCTCAGCACTACAGCTAGAGTGGTCCATTGGAGGTCCTTCTGTCCTCCTAGCTGTAAGGACTAGTTTCAGAGAATCTATCCATGGAGGACATCCACCTTTCTGTGGCAGATAAATTCACTGAGTATTGTGGAACTTAGCATTAAAGAGGTTGGATTATAAAGCTTCAGCTAAACAATCATAGGCATTTTATGCCCTCCTGCCCCCTCAATCCTTTTGGCCACGGGTTTCCTTAATCCTGGTTTGTTTAGCTCCTAGTTGATCTCCCTCACCATATTTCTCTTTGCGCTTGCAGAATTTGTCTCCTGTTTTACTCCCATTCTTTGCCTACCCTTCTCCTTTTTTCTTTTAACATCCCCCACCTTCTACTCTAACTTTAATTTTACTCTGCATGCTTTTCTCATTCTTTTTACTTCATGAAATGGCATTGTGTTTTATCACCCATGTGGTCTTTGTTCTGGCGTTTGTCTGATTTATTTATGCTGGTGACCTTGCTGCTATTCCATCATCTTCCTTCAACCTTTATGGAACTCAAGTGTGATCCTTCTGTTCGCTTATTGTTTGTACTTGTCAGTATTATTATTTAGTTAAAACAGTTTGAACAAAAAAAAAAAAATCAAGTGTGGGGGTGTTCCCATGAGAGTGTAAACAAAGTAGAACAAAAAAAAAGGGAAAGTACTCTTAGTTATTGGGGCACTCTGCTCTCATAATTAAGAGTACTTCCCCCTTTTTTTGTTCTTTTGAATCTCGAGAGTGCTTCTATAAATACTCCATATTGGCTTTAATCCCTAACCAAGAGACCACCAACCTTAGATTGTATATGCGGCACTATCTTGTCACTATGTTAGAGTGCCCCTGTGGGAGACGAATGTCTGCCACTAAGCTCAGAGAGACCCTGCTAGTAACCGCTATACACAATGCTAGAGATGCTGATACCGCTTGCATCCTGCATCGCTATCCACAAACAGTCATTGGCTGGTGATCTATACTGTGTGCTCCGTTCTATGAAAATTCACATTACTGCTCAATCAACCACCCACTTTATCTCTTTTTAAGTCTTAATACATTTGGGCCTTAGTATGAAACCGTTAGAAAAAGAAGAGAAGGCATGAATGCTGAACATCACTACAGTAATTGTAATACAAAAATAAAATAATGTGTTACACTCAGGGCCTTTACAAATCAGAAAAAGATGTGAGTAGTAATCCTAGCAATCATAGTAAGACAGTGTTAATATGATTAGTTTTCTCAACTATAGAAATGGATACCAATGAGTGAATAAAAATGAAGGAGAAGTAGGTCTGACAGTATTAGACAGTGCAAGGGAAGACCTCAGTTTACATAAGCAACTGTATTGATGCTCAGATCTGTGTGTGGTTTGGTACAGTCTTTAGCAGTTTACACACAAACTTCCTGAACCTGGTGCGCACTTGAAATTCAAATGAAGGCTTGGATGGGGTCCTAATTGCTCCTCCCACTAAGCCACAAGATGGAGAGGTAGCAGATACCTGTACCTGGAACAAATCATTATTTCAGATGCCCTTGACCCCTTAATGTAACCTGATTCTCTGGATTGGAAATGTACTCCCTTAGGACATCTGGATTGGACCTGGACCCTCTCTGGGCCTTTGGATTGAATTTAGATTCACTCTTGCAATTGGAGAACTGCAGATGTTATCCTGCCATTGCATACTAAGGGCCTTATTCAAGCTGCATTGCTATCGCAATGTAACTGCAATTTGCTGAGTATGTGCAAACGCGCACACACAGGTCCCGTCCTGCGCGTGCACGCCCTGCCAATGCGATTGACAGGCAGAGGCGTTTGCAGGGCGGCAACACAGAGTTGCGGGGGCGGCAACCCTCACCATGCGATAGAAAGGATTGCAGATTCTGATTTTTAACAATCTGCAATCCAACCTGAATAGGGTCCTAAGTACTAATTTTAGAAACCGCAAACCAATTCAGTGGACGGGGTGTGGTACTGCATTTTTGTCATTTTGGCCCCACCCTAACTGTTTAATGCTGCAATTCATTACATTTTACAGCATGGGTGGAGTTACACATCATCATTCTGCCACAGCTGCTCAAAGCCACTGTTCGCAGAATTTTAGAATGGGGGGCAGAGCTACACAATATTGCAGCCCAGGCCTCAACAAAGACGCTATGCATTTTGCAGTGGGAGGCTAGGAACCCGCTTTAGTCAGCAAGTTGGTGGCACTGGGAGATAAGCCAACTCTTTGGGAGGATGGGAGAACTCCCCTAAATTCGGGATTCTTGTCTCTTCACCTTAGAATGTCAACTTTAATTCGCAGGGTCCTCTACATTATTTCTCATGTCAGATCTTTTCTTCCACATGTGTCCCTTTTTATGTCAAATGCTGAACTGGTTGTGCATGTTTTTACTTAAACTGCATCCTTCTTCTTATTCAGCATGACTGTTTTGTTCATGTCCGCCATGACTGTCTACTATGTCTTAGTGACGAATTCCTCTGTATGCTTTGCCATACATTCATTTTTATTCTGCCTACTTGTAATTGTCATTTATGTCACTGTGCTGTTGTATACCCTTATCTCTCACCTACTTTGCATGGTGACTGTAATGCTTTGACCTTTGCTTTGTGCTTATACTAAGTTTACCTGTTTTGTACTGTACGTATCCTCAGTAATTCTGATATGTCTCAATGTTACCCTTGAACAACATTTCATACTCAGTGGCGTCTTTTTAAATAAAATAAATTAATTTTGATGCATCTCGATTAATCAGATATCATATGAAATGATTGCAATCTTATCTTTTTGATCCAATAAATGCATTTTCATAAAGAAGTGGGAGTGGCTACAGCTGTCTGTAATGGAGTGAATAGGAAATACCTTCCAGACATGTTGTGGAATGTAACGGTAATACTAAACAAAATATGACAGTTTCATGGTTAATATCTGAAAATTTTATTTTACAGTTTAGTAGTTCTTTAAAGTGTAAAGTACAAAGCTGCAATCCTAACACTTGTATCTACTATAAATCTATAAAAGAAAAAAAATATATGATGTAATCCACAGATATCTAGAGGGGATCCGGTCTGAAGATCGAGAGTGTCTAGGTCGGCAATGTTTAGGTCGACCACTATAGGTCGACAGTCACAAGGTCGACATGGATGGAAGGTCGACAGGGTTTCTAGGTCGACATGTGCTAGGTCGACAGGTCTAAAGGTCAACATGAGTTTTTCAATTTTTTATTTTTTTGTATTTTTTCATACATAACGATCCACGTGGACTACGATTGGAACGGTGAAGTGTGCCGAGCGAAGCGGTAGCGGAGCGAAGGCACCATGCCCGAAGCATGGCGAGCGAAGCGAGCCATGCGAGGGGACGCGGTGCACTAATTTGGGATCCCGGTCACTTTACGAAGAAAACGACACCAAAAAAAAAAATCCTCATGTCGACCTTTAGACCTGTCGACCTAGCACATGTCGACCTATAAACCCTGTCGACCTTCCATCCATGTCGACCTAGTGACTGTCGACCTATAGTGGTCGACCTAAACATTGTCGGACCTAGATACTGTCGATAAAACGAACCACACCCATCTAGAGAATGTATGATATTTGGTTAATAACAATAAGCATTTAGATTTGCACATGTGAATGCAAAAGGGGCCTAGGACGAACATTTCCTTTGGCGCCCCCATTCAAACCAGGGGCAGTGCAGCAAAAATATAGGGGTGTGGCTTTATGGGGAAGGGGCATGACCAAAGAATAGTACCAATGCACATTTGAACTTAGTACTGTGTACTAATTTATTGCATGGATTCTGTGGGCGGTATTAAAATGTTTGTGCTCCCTCCTGCACCCGTTCGCGCCTGCCGGTAGCTATTCAATTGTTTCTGCTGACAGGCATGATATCATCATTTCAGCTCGCTACCCCCGAGGGTGGTGAGCTGAAATGCACAAAAAAGCAACCCATTTGGGCGCTCAAATGGGACTTTTTGCAATTGCTCCAATTACTTTAGTCAGGTTTAGCCACATTACACAGCCAAACCTGACTAGTATGGGCACGATATGCGCGATAGTGGGGGACAATTGAATATCTACTTCTCTACGATATGCCTCTTGGCGCTAGTAATACATGAAAAAAACCTTAACATTCAAATAACCCCAATGGTGGTGAATTATAATCAGCTGCAGGGTGTCAATTATGCCTGTGTAAGCATAAAAAATATATAGATCTCCTATTTTGAATAGGAGAAACAACTATAGAATACTAAAGGTCACTCTGCGCTATTTATATTATTGATCAGGCTTTGAAATAAGTGAAGTCACATGTACAAAAAATAATATTCTTTAATAAATGAATCGCATCAACCAATGCGTATACACATTGGTTGATGCGATTCATTTATTAAAGAATATTATTTTTTGTACATGTGACTTCACTTATTTCAAAGCCTGATCAATAATATAAATAGCGCAGAGTGACCTTTAGTATTCGACAATTTAATTTCTCCCCACAAGAGACGTAGCTGTGGGAGGCAACGGAGTTGGCTGCCGCCGAGCTTCTGCTCTGTAGGGGGGCAGGCAGCGCAAATGCACTGTGGGCGCAGAACCGCATTTCAGTGCTGCATTGTGTGTCTACGACAGCTGCTGCAGGCGGATTCTTGTTACTGGGCAGCGCTGGAGTGTGGCGGGCACAGCCTGTGGTCCTTCTGGCCTCCTGTGGTAGTTACATTAGGTGCTGCAGGTGGCTACATGTAGTGGGAAGGCTGCGCTGTGTATGGTTCGTGAGGCTTCTTGTAACTGCAGGTCAGCGGTGGAGTGTGAATGGTGCAACCTGTGATCCTTCTGGTCTCTTGCAGTAGTTAGGTGCTGCGGGCAGCTACACATAATGGGAAGGCTGTTCAATGTGTCCGTGGGGCATCATGATGGAGGCACACTGTTCCAGCTGATGCAGCATGTATTGTGTGAGGTAAAGTGCGCTGGGGGGGGGGGGGGTTTCAACACAGACACACAGAAACACACACACATACTGGGTTCTACTTGTCTGCTACAGCACAAACACACAGGGTTACACTGAACAGCTCCAGCACACACACGCACACACACACACACACACACACACACACACACACACACACACACCCCGGGTTACACTGAACGGCTCCAGCACAGACACTGGGTAGCGTTGGACGGCACCAGCACACACACATCGGTTTATACTGCAGTGCCTCAACACACACGCACACACATCGGGTTTCACTGAATGGCTCCAGCACACACACACATAGGGTTATTGTTAGGGTCTCCTGCCCTGTGCTGCCACGTCGTCATGGCAACCGGGAGACAAGTGCTAGTGGAGTAACCTGAGCGCAGCTGATACTCCGGTTCGGGTCTTTTGCTGTGCAGTGGTTATAGGCTCTGTGCACGGCAGGGGATCCGGTGCTGGTTTTTGTGCTCACAGTCTGTGAGGTCTGAGTGGGGCGTGGACAGCACCTGCTTTATAAGGCCTCTTTTCAGGGTAAGCAGATGCTGCTGAATCTTTGTTGGTTAGTCAGTTCATGAAAGTTAGCCAGTACTGTGTAGCTTTGTATTTGTTTGTTGCTTACTGCAAATAGGCCTGGGGATTTGGTATTACACTCTGCCAATCCAGACCTAGCAGTAAGACTGGAGTCAGTCGTTTAGCTTGCTGGGGTTCTGTTACCACTCTGTGAACTTAGCAAGTTTGCGGCTGTATTCTAAGACTTGCCTGTCTAATCCTGTCTCACTGTGCTAGGTGTCAGGGGTCAGTTTAGTGGCAGTAAGCTAAAACCTGTGCACTGCAAGTGAGAATCAGGATTGTGGAGTCTCTCCTTGTGTCTATCATTCCATCTCTGACCAAGGAGTTTACTGCCACACCCGTTGGTAACCCTTTAGGGTTTTGCTGTTGCCCTTAGCAACAGCATTTCGTGTTCTCTACGTATTAAAACACAACATCTTGCTATTTCCATCTGAGCAGTTCTAATACAAGGGAGATACCCAGTTCCTTAGCCTCTGGGCTTCTCTGTTCACTTTGTGTGTATTTTGTTACCCTATCACCTTCTGTGTACGTTATGTCATATTCCCCAGTTTGTCTGTGAGTCCATTTGTTTTGCATAACAGTTCAAACACCAGTACATTCCTGCAGACACTGGAGTGCATAACAGTTCTGACACCAGTACTTTCCTGCAGGCACTGGTGTGCATAACATATTCAGCAGCCTAATACTCCTGTTGAAATTTTGTGGGAATATGGAGCATACCCCTCAAAATACGTTGCAACAGGTGGTCGATCAGGTGCAGGTCCTGACTCGACAATTTAATGATTTGTCCATTAAAATGCACACCTCCCAGGCTGCTGGCGGAGCTCCCGCAGCAGCAGCACCTGCAGGGGTTAAGGAGCCGAAAGTAAATCTCCCGGATCGTTTTTCTGGAGATCGCTCGCAGTTCTTTTGTTTCAAGGAGAGCTGCAAGCTATACTTCCGGCTTAGGCCTCAGTCTTCTGGGTCGGAGATTCAGCGGGTGGGCATAGTGATTTCCTTGCTACAAGGAGACCCACAGGTCTGGGCATATGGGTTGCAGCCTGACTGTCCGTCGCTTAAAAGTGTTGATGCTTTTTTTACGGCACTGGGCATGTTGTATGATGACCCTGACAAGACGGCCTCAGCCGAGGCTCAGATTTCGATCCTTAAGCAAGGGCGAAGGCCAGTTGAGGTTTACTGTACGGAGTTTCGGAGGTTGGCCCATGATACCCAGTGGAATGACCCAGCCCTGAGACACCAGTACCGAAGAGGTCTTTCTAACCAGATAAAGGACCAACTGGTACAATATCCCTTGCCTGATAGCTTGGATCAGCTCATGCAGTTATCCATCCGGGTGGATAGACGGCTGAGAGAGCGTAGGCTTGAAAGGGAGACTGAGATTTCCTTCCTTCCCAAGGGAACCTCAGACTCTGAGGAATTTTCTGAGGAGCCTATGCAGATTGGGGCTACCCGCCTCTCCTCGTGTGAGAAGACGCGGAGGAGACAGCAGGGCTTGTGTTTGTACTGTGGGAATAAAGGTCATGTGGTAGTATCATGCCCAGAAAAGCCGGAAAACTTCAGGGCCTGAGGGTGATGGGAAATATCCTGTCAGGCCAGAAGTCAGAATTTCCCAAGAAGACTTTTATCATTCCGGTGACCTTGAAGATCCTCGGTCAAACTGTCAAGACTGAGGCCTTTGTGGACAGTGGGGCCGACGGGGTTTTTATGGACCGCCAATTCGCCCTGAAACACTCTGTTCCCTTAGTACCCTTGGCATCGGAAATTGAGATTTGTGGGTTAAACGGGGAACCATTATCCCAAGGTAAAATTACCTCTTGCACTAGCCAGATTTCTTTGTCTATTGGAGCCACACACTCTGAAAAATTGTCCTTTTATGTGACTGTCTGTACTTTTGCCCCATTGGTGTTGGGGTTACCCTGGTTAAGGGCCCACAATCCTCAATTTGACTGGGTCTCTGGGGAGATTCTTAGTTGGGGTACTGATTGTTTCAGGAGTTGCTTGAGCCTTCCAGTCAGGCTCTCGCAGCTAAGTTTGCCAGGATTGCCAGGGTGTTATGCAGATTTTGCGGACGTGTTCTCCAAAAAAGTTGCAGAGGTACTACCTCCCCATCGCCCCTATGACTGTGCCATTGATTTGTTGCCAAATGCTAAGCTTCCCAAGAGCAGGTTGTACTCCCTGTCACGTCCTGAGACTCAGGCTATGGCAGAGTACATTCAGGAGAACTTGGCTAAGGGATTTATCAGACCTTCACAGTCTCCAGTTGGGTCGGGGTTCTTCTTCGTGGGTAAAAAGGACGGTTCGTTGCGACCCTGCATCGACTTCAGGGAATTGAACCGTATCACGATTAAAAACTCATACCCACTGCCTCTCATTTCGGTCTTGTTTGACCAGCTTCGTACTGCCACCATTTTTTCTAAGATTGACCTACGCGGTGCGTACAATCTAATCCGAATAAGAGAGGGGGATGAATGGAAGACTGCCTTTAATACCCACTCAGGGCATTATGAATATTTGGTTATGCCTTTTGGGCTCTGTAATGCCCCGGCAGTCTTCCAGGATTTCATGAATGATGTGCTCAGGGAATATTTGGATAGATTCTTAGTTGTATACTTAGATGACATCCTAATCTTCTCCCATTCCCTGGAGGAACATCGGAAGCATGTACGCTTAGTCCTCCAGAAACTCAGAGACCACCGGCTTGGGGCGAAGCTGGAGAAGTGCGAATTTGAAGTTCAGCAAATCGCATTTCTAGGATATATTATCTCCCCAGAAGGTTTCCAAATGGAGGGTTCCAAGGTACAGGCAGTCCTGGATTGGGTGCAGCCCACTAGTTTGAAGGCGCTTCAGCGTTTCCTGGGCTTTGCGAATTTTTATAGACGATTTATCGCTGGATTTTCGTCTATAGTGGCGCCCTTGGTGGCACTCACTAAGAAAGGGGCGGATGTTGCTCACTGGTCTTGTGAGGCTAAAGCGGCTTTTGCCCGTCTCAAAAGGGCATTTGTTTCGGCCAAGGTGCTCCGACACCCAGATCCAGAGCGTCCTTTTGTGGTGGAGGTGGATGCCTCTGAGATGGGTATTGGGGCAGTGCTTTCTCAGATGGGAGTGTCTGATAATCGCCTTCATCCCTGTGCTTACTTTTCCCGTAAATTTTCGCCTGCCGAGATGAATTATGACGTGGGTAACCGGGAATTGTTGGCTATTAAGGATGCACTCGAGGAGTGGAGACACTGGCTTGAGGGGGCTAAGTTTGTGGTCTCAATTCTCACTGACCATAAGAATCTGGCATATTTAGAGTCAGCGAAGCGTCTCAATGCCAGGCAGGCACGATGGGCTTTGTTTTTTGCTCGCTTTAATTTTTTGATAACATATCGCCCTGGGTCAAAAAACATCAAGGCTGATGCGCTCTCGCGGAGTTTTGCTCCAATCCAGGAGACCACCGAGGAGCCGTTGCCCATTGTTTCCCCATCATGTATTAAAGTGGGCATTACCCAGGACCTCTTATCATTAGTCCTTAGAGCACAGGAGCAGGCTCCTCCAGACCTTCCGGTAGGTCTTTTGTTTGTGCCTCCTAGGTTAAGACAGCGAGTGTTCCTGGAATTCCATGCCAAGAAGTCGGCAGGTCACCCGGGTATTGCCAGAACTCGGGAGTTGCTATCTAGGGCGGTGTGGTGGCCCTCGGTGGCTAAGGATGTGGATCAGTGGGTTCGGGCATGTGACATCTGTGCCCGAAATAAGACTCCTAGAGGGGTTCCTGTTGGCCCATTACATCCACTCTCTATCCCATCTAAGCCATGGACCCACATTTCAATGGATTTTGTGGTGGACTTGCCCAAATCCTCGGGGATGACAGCCATCTGGGTTGTCGTTGACAGGTTTTCGAAGATGGCGCACTTCGTTCCACTGGTTGGGCTGCCATCAGCCAGACGCCTGTCTGAATTATTTATGCTGCATGTTGTGCGTCTCCACGGGTTGCCACTTGATGTGGTCTCTGACCGCGGATCCCAGTTTGTGGCCAAATTCTGGAGGGCATTTTGTTCCGATCTCCAGATTTCTGTCAGCTTGTCGTCAGGCTACCATCCGCAGTCTAATGGGCAGACTGAAAGGGTGAACCAGTCCTTGGAGCAGTTCCTCAGGTGTTATGTCTCCAAGTGTCAGACTGACTGGGTTGCTCATCTGTCCATGGCGGAGTTTGCCTATAACAACGCGGCTCACTCTGCTACAGGGATCTCTCCCTTCCTTTGTGTGTATGGGCATCATCCTAAGGCCAATTCTTTTGACCCCCTGGACTCCACGCCTGGTGGTTCCTCTGTGGTTTCGGTCCTTAGAGGTATTTGGCGGAAAGTGAAGAAAGCCCTTGTGTCTGTGTCATTAGTGACCAAAAGGGTTTTTGATAAGCGGAAAAGACCCTGCAGCTTCAAATTAGGAGACTTCGTCTGGTTGTCAACCAAGAATTTGAAGTTGAGACAGCCATCTCATAAGTTAGGCCCCCGGTTCATCGGCCCTTATAAGATCACCAGGGTTATCAATCCGGTGGCATTTCAGTTAGATCTGCCCCGCTCTTTGGGTATCAATAAAACATTTCATTGTTCCCTTTTAAAACGGGCGATTAGTAATCCTTCTTCCAGTGGAAGACCTTCCCCTCTTCTGATACGTGGCCAGAGGGAGTTCGTTGTTGAAAGGATTCTTGACTCCAAGGTGGTTCGGGGTCGGCTGTCATTTTTGGTGCACTGGAAGGGGTATGGCCCGGAGGAGCGGTCGTGGGTGCGCAGTTGTGATCTTCATGCCCCCAGACTGATACGCTCTTTCTTCTCGCAGTTCCCCGATAAACCCGGTGGTAGGGGTTCTTTGACCCCTCGTCAGAGGGGGGGTACTGTTAGGGTCTCCTGCCCTGTGCTGCCACGTCGTCATGGCAACCGGGAGACAAGTGCTAGTGGAGTAACCTGAGCGCAGCTGATACTCCGGTTCGGGTCTTTTGCTGTGCAGTGGTTATAGGCTCTGTGCACGGCAGGGGATCCGGTGCTGGTTTTTGTGCTCACAGTCTGTGAGGTCTGAGTGGGGCGTGGACAGCACCTGCTTTATAAGGCCTCTTTTCAGGGTAAGCAGATGCTGCTGAATCTTTGTTGGTTAGTCAGTTCATGAAAGTTAGCCAGTACTGTGTAGCTTTGTATTTGTTTGTTGCTTACTGCAAATAGGCCTGGGGATTTGGTATTACACTCTGCCAATCCAGACCTAGCAGTAAGACTGGAGTCAGTCGTTTAGCTTGCTGGGGTTCTGTTACTACTCTGTGAACTTAGCAAGTTTGCGGCTGTATTCTAAGACTTGCCTGTCTAATCCTGTCTCACTGTGCTAGGTGTCAGGGGTCAGTTTAGTGGCAGTAAGCTAAAACCTGTGCACTGCAAGTGAGAATCAGGATTGTGGAGTCTCTCCTTGTGTCTATCATTCCATCTCTGACCAAGGAGTTTACTGCCACACCCGTTGGTAACCCTTTAGGGTTTTGCTGTTGCCCTTAGCAACAGCATTTCGGGTTCTCTACGTATTAAAACACAACATCTTGCTATTTCCATCTGAGCAGTTCTAATACAAGGGAGATACCCAGTTCCTTAGCCTCTGGGCTTCTCTGTTCACTTTGTGTGTATTTTGTTACCCTATCACCTTCTGTGTACGTTATGTCATATTCCCCAGTTTGTCTGTGAGTCCATTTGTTTTGCATAACAGTTCAAACACCAGTACATTCCTGCAGACACTGGAGTGCATAACAGTTCTGACACCAGTACTTTCCTGCAGGCACTGGTGTGCATAACAGTTATACTGCACTGCTCCAGAGCGCGCACACACACACACACACACACACACACACACACACACACACACACACACACACACACACTGGATTACACCGAATGGCTCCAGCACACCCACACACAGGGTTATACTGCACTGCTCCAGCACATGCACAAACAGGGAAAAACTGCACTGCTTCGGCACATGCATACATGGCATAATGTTTATCAGGGGCTCTACCTGGAATAATGTGTATCAGGGCCTTTACTTTGATGTAATGTGTACAAGTAGCACTACTGTGTGGTGTAATTTAAATAACGGACAATAATTTGCTGTGTATTGTGAATTGATACTATTATGTGGCCACGCCACTTCCCCAAAAAGCCACATCCCAATTTTAAAGATGGTGAGAGAGGGGGTACCAATTCTTATTCTGGCACAGCGCGCCAAAATGTCTAGTTATTGCACTGGGCCTAGCAGGCGGTTCGCTGCTATGGGAGGGGATGTGCTATGTGGAGCTGATAGCGCTGTTGTTATGGCTAGCCCTGGTATATCACAGCTCCAACCTGGAGGGTCTGACACTAGGCTACTGGTAGAGGTGCAGGCAGCGGGCAGGTGCACTGAAGTCAGATAGCACTGGCTGGGTGACTATGGCCACGTCCTCAGGCTGCAGCGCGCCGCACCTAAAACCGCCACTAAATGCAACTATGGGTGATGTATAGTTGTATGCAAACTGAATTCATCCACACTTGCGACTGAAGGTGCATTACTAAACTGTGCTGTAGCTGCATATAGTTATCCCATGCTAACAGAATGGTGGGCCTCAAGGCAGGGGGTATGGCAACTAATGTCCCACAGGTAAAGCTAGGTACACGCTGGCCGATATATCAGCTGCTTAATTGAACAGCAGATGTTTTGTGAGGATGTCGGCTGGTGTGTATCACCAATATGTCTGTGAACAATGGGCCTTATTCAGACCTGATTGCCACTGTGTGTTTTCGCACAGCCGCCGATCAGATCTGAACTGCGTATGGGCCGGCGCTGCAGTGCGCCGGCGCATGCCACACAAACGACGGCCATCTCAGCCCTGCGATCGCCTCTACCATGCAATGCTTTTGTACTTGTGCAGGGGAGGGGGGGGGGGGGGGGACCTGAAATGCTGGGCAGAGTAGCCCCGTGCTGGGCATCCCCCCACATGTCAGAGTAAATGATCGTAGCCGTGCGCTAAGATCAACTCTGAATTAGGCCCAATGTCGTAGCCTTGCAGCAGAGCCGATGGCCAATATAACTTCAAATTTATAGGCACATCTGGCTATGTGTACAGGTGGTCTGCCGACTGCCCGATCACTTGCTGCGGGGGCTGATATCACAGCTGGGTGAGTAAATTCAAATACCCGCCCGGGCTGAGTGTCCTGACTGACACATCGAGTGACCGATCGGCAAGTATGTATACGTATGTGGATCAGCTGCTCAGTCGGCACTGCGCCCGGTGCGCTGACATGTTTGCTCTTTCCTATATCCTGTGCTCTGCTCTACTGAGTGTGTGTAGATGCTAATCCATGGGGGTTAATTCAGACTTGATCGTAGCAGAAAATGTGTTAGCAGTTGGGCGAAACCATGTGCACTGCAGGAAGGGGGGGGGGGGCAGATATAACATGTGCAGAGAGAGTTAGATTTGGGTGTTCCCACTGAAATCTAAATTGCAGTGTAAAAATAAAGCAGCCAGTATTTACCCTGCACAGAAGCAATATAACCCACCCAAATCTACCTCTCTCTGCAAATGTTATATCTGACAAATCTGCAGTGCACATGGTTTTGCCCAACTGTTAACAAATTTGCTGCTACGATCAGGTCTAAATTACCCCCCATGTACGGTGAATCCTGTGTGTATGCTCAGTAGAGCTGAGTAGAGGCTGAAAGTTGTCCAAATTTTGATATGGCATATAGTGATGACATGCTTCATCCCACAAAACAGTAGACTTAACTCTAAATCTTACTTTGCCCAGCTCAGAGGTGTCATCACTTACAGATGGGTCCACGTTATCTTGACTAGTTTGCTGCGCCTAGGCACAACATGATTTATTAACATAAACCCTTCATCTATTGTTCTGAGCTGCAATACAATACAGAGAACAATGCAGCAGAGATTAAGTCATCACAGCAGGGGAGCACAGTCTCAATTTATCCTATTAAAGGTCAAGATAAACATGCACCCATCTGTAAGTATCCTCTGGCTGGATATAAAGATGGGTCCACGGTTATCTTGGCTAGTTTGCTGCGCCTAGGCACAACATGATTTAGTAACATAAACCCTTCATCTATTGTTCTCAGCTGCAATACAATGCAGCAGGGGATTAAGTCATCACAGCAGGGGAGCCCAGTCTAAATTAATCCTATTAAAGGTCAAGATAAACATGGACCCATCTGTAAGTATCCTCTGGCTGGATATACAAGAACTTAAAGCTGCATGAAATGATACAATTGATAAGGTGTCTCAAGCTGTTGTTCCATAGAAATGTATGGTGTCGTTTTTGGTATGCCAGACATCTCATGATAAGGTAATCACAAAAATACATGTGTACTGTATGTCTAGAGAGAAGTATCGTTAAGTGAGGACACTATAATACTAGAGTAATATCAAGATAGAACAATGAAACTCTTGCAATTTGCTTTGCTGGTAACATAAAAATGTGAAATTCTTAGTCACATGAGGCAAAAATAATTTGGAATTTAAAATCTTAGTGTTCAGGATTACTGTTCAATAACAATAGTACGTTAAACAGTTTTATGTCTTGCAGGTTCTGTATAATACAACTTTCTTGACCACAACAAAACATTATGCTATGAAGATGTAAACCACAGAGCAATTAAGAGAGACTTCCTACACTTGCATCCCCCACATAATGCAAATGTAAATTAGGTCATTTTTTTGTCCTTGTATTTCTGAGTAGGATGTATGCTTCTGTTGGGAGAAGGTAATCAAGGTACTGTATGTCAAGCCCAGATGGAATGCTTGCAATGTTCATGGCAGTGACAGCTGTGTGTGGGAAGCATGACTTCAGCTATGCTGAGAAGATGGAGGGGGTAGCTTGTTTACAGTTGAAAGGAGAAAGTCATTTTATTCAGTTACATGATGAAAGATAAACATTCCTGTTTCCTAGCTTTTAAGTCTGGTTTTTGTTCATGTTAATTATTAGGGCATTTACATGTTCATGTTGCCTACATTTTAGCACATAGAATCCATTCATTTTCTTTATGTTTTAGCAGAAAATTTTACACAAAATCGTACTCAAAGCTTATGTCAGACCTTGCATATACAGTAGTTGTAGATTAAGTAGCGGCTATAGGGGCCGATTCAGACCTGATCGGTGTGTGCATTTTCGCACAGCGGGCGATTATCGATAGACTGCACATGTGTATGCACCGCAATGCGCACACGCACCGGCACACAACAACAAGCATCACCGGACAGCAACAGGCTAATGCGAAAATTTCAATCTCACAGCCATTCGCATGCTGATTGACAGGAAGAGGCTGTTTGTGCAGGGTAACTGACCGTTTTCTGGGAGTGTCAGGGAAAAGGCAGGCGTGCCGAAGTGTTTCCAGGGAGGGTATGTGATCAACCTGTTCTCATCGCACTGTAGGAGTAAGTCCTGAGCTGCGCACAGACTGCACACAGTGGAAAAATCATTTGATAGTGAGTGAGGTGTGAACAGATTTACAGCTGTCCACTGACTGAGGGATTTTTTGCAGCTCGGCGTACACATGTGATCGCACACTAGCACGGCGAATATACACTTCACTTGGGCGGCGACTATCTGAATGCAGGACAACAAATTTAGCAGCCCAGCGATCAGGTCTGAATCCCCTATAGTTTATTGGCAAAGGTGCAAACTAAAACAAAGTGCTTGTCATGCATCCAGAGAAAAGTTGTCAGGTACCGTCCAAACATGTCCCCAAAACTGTTGATTTTGTTATTATTATCAGTTAAGTAAATGTTAGCTATTGAAACCTGATTCAGTATAATTTTATTAACAAATATGCATGTCTGTTAATAAAATCGTACTGAAAAAGGATTAAACAGCTCTTACATAATTTGCATCTATATGTGTGTGTGTGTGTGTGTATATATGTTATATATACACACTGTAGTGCCAAAAATCATGGGATAGGTACCATAGAATCTAGCCCAGCAAAGTGCATCAACTCGACATGGTATCAATTCCACAAGTATATGGAAGACTTCTGGTGGCATGTTGACCCATGACATCTGGTTAGTGATATGGATGTGATTTGAGCCAGTGTTGCTTGTCTATTAACACGGACAATTCAATATGACTCACAAAATGTTAGATTACAGCTGATGCAGGTCTGGGCTTTTCCAAGGCGTCACACTATGGTCGCGCCACCTACCATTATCTTTACATACTAAACAGTTGAGGGAAGCAAGCCTGGAGACTGCCCAACTGCTCGGTGAGCACTGGGCACCCCCCATAATAACGAAAATGGGCAACTTGCTGTGAAGCCAGACCCACCCATCTGAGGCCACACTCCTCCCACTCAAGGCCACATCCCTTTTTTTCGGGCGCTTGCGCAGCAGTGCCACACGAAGGTCATGAATTACAATGATTAAAAGTTGGGAGGTATAAATACATCTCCTGAGCTGTGAAAGGGAAGGAAGGCTTGAAAATGTTACACTTTAATGGACTATAGCAAACAAAAAGAGAATACTTATGCAGAGCAGATGAGTTATACACATTGGGCTGATTACAACATCTAATGAATTTTACTAAGATATTACTGTATTTTTCAACGCTGAGACCACTGGTGTCAATGATGGTTGGAGATTCAGAGAAGTCACTCACCATTTATTTTCATTTCTGGTAAATGGGTCAATACACATAACTTTCAAAGTAAATGCTGTGTGCTTTAAGTGCCAAAGTGCTCTAAACTGCAATGAGGTCTCTAGATAAGGCAGTGGACACCAGGGGTAAAAGTGGGGGGAACGAGGTGGAACTGAGTTCCACCACCTCTAATTGTCCACCTCCTCCACAGCCTTGTACAGTAATTACATCAGAAAAGCCAGCCCCGCCAACCATGTCAATAGATGGTGCAGACGACGCTAGTGTCACTGATGAGCTGCAGCCACCTCCCCCTTCCTCAGGTCCTGGTGGCTCCATGGTCCTCCTCCGCCTGTAGCCCACCCCTCCTGGTACTCATACGCGCTTTGTCTGTCAGACAGTATTTGTCCCCTCCTCAGGTACCAGCAGCTTCCTTTTCCGGCACTGTGTATGTCATATCATGCTGTTACCACCCCTGAAGTGGAGAGCTACTAAGAGAAGCAGGTTCTGTTCATGCTGAAGACAAGGTGAGAGGGGCTGGATCGACACAGAGAGGCATTGAGTTGCTAGAGGGATACATGGCATGGTGCTGCTGGAGTGACAGGCAGTGAAGTATAAAAGGGGCACTACTGTGGGCATTATGTGTATAAGGGGCACTTCTGTTGGTATTATGTGTATAAGTGGCACTTCTGTGGGTTTTATGTGTAAGGAGCACTACTACTGTGGGAATTGTGTATAATTGGTACTATTGTTGGCATTGTTTATAAGGTGTACTACTCTGTGCCATAACATATATAAGCAGTACCACTGTGTAGCATAACATGAATAAAGGGCACTACTGAGTGACTTAACGCGAATAAGGGGCATTACTGTGTGACGTAATGTGAATAAGGGGCATTACATGCAGTGTTATGGGAATAAGATTGTGCTACTATGTGGCATAATTTGAATTGGGGGTACTATTGTGTGACAATGCCACTTCCTTGTGAGACCACTGTCCCTTTATAAAGTATGGGAGGTAGGGAACAAATTTAAAGTTTGCAGGGTGTGCCGAAAACCCTAGGACTAGCCCTAGCTCCGCCTACTGGGACGGGTGTGGTGGGGGCGGGAGGTGATAGGGGAAATGAGTTCCACCACCTCTCCAGGACCACTTTAAGTCCTGGTGGACACAATAGAAACACTAATATAAAGTCACTTGATTCTGTAGGACATCAAGTCACCACATGTAGCCAGTTTTCCTGCATGCACCATAGAATCAGCTACTATGGTGATTAATTCCCATTACCATTCATAATTTTTCATCTTTCAACTTTTGCAAGGTTGATGGTAATAGACAATGCTCTCAGTTGTTGTTCTAGACTATCCCATAAATCTTTGAATAATATTATCCATTTGTCATGTCCTTCATAGGCTTCAGTTTAAATTCTTTGTCATGTTGGATTAATGTGCTTTTGCTGTTGGGGACATTTTCATTGTGGAAGTCACTTTCTCTTTCATAAAATAAATACTGAAACATTAAGTACAGTAAAGATTATAAATGAGTGCCATTAGTTAGCGATCAGCATTGGCTTTGCCCTAAGGTAAGTATTGCTCCTAATCCATACCATGAATTTGAGCCCACACCATTATGGAACCACCATAGTCGTTCACTATTTTAAACAAGTACTTTGCGCTGAAGATAGGAGCAGCATTTGTTGAAGTTCCTTTTTTTCCAGAATTTAGTATTTTGTTCTTGCTGTAACATGATTTATATGTTATCTTGGGGCTTTCTCTACAATAGCTTTCCTGTGTTCCAGTGCTACTGCTCGCCTTATTTTCTGATCTCAACCTGTCTGATATCTTCAACAACCTCTTGCTTGTGACCCCTTCTCTGCCTTCTTTGCTGCTTTTATACACTATTTGCATTTGTCAACTATGCTACTTTTCCTATTGTTTTGCAGACAGCCAACTTCCTCAGTCCCGCAACTTCATCACTTGCTTAGAGTGGGGATTGAAAGTTTTGGCACCCCAGGCAAAAATTCATTTTAATGTGCAAAAAGAAGCCAAGGAAAGATGGAAAAATCTCCAAAAGGCATCAAATTACAGATTAGACATTCTTATAACATGTCAAAAAAAGTTTGATTTTATTTCCATCATTTATACTTTCAAAAGAAAAGAAAACAAAAAATGGCGTCTGCAAAAGTTTGGGCACCCTGCAGAGTTAATACCTTGTACTGCCCCCTTTGTCAAGTATCACAGCTTGTAAATGCTTTTTGTAGCCAGCCAAGAGTCTTTCAATTCTTGTTTGAGGTATCTTCGCCCATTCTTCCTTACAAAAGTCTTCCAGTTCTTTGAGATTCCTGGGCTGTCTGTGACGCACTGCTCTTTTAAGGTCTATCCATAGATTTTCAATTATGTTGAGGTCAGGAGATTGTGAAGGCCATGGCAAAAACCTTCAGTTTACACCTCTTGATGTAATCCACCATGGATTTTGAGGTGTGTTTAGGATCATTATCCATTTGTAGAAGCCAGCCTCTCTTTAACTTCAGCTTTTTCACAGATGGCATCAAGTTAGCGTCCAAAATTTGCTGGAATCTTATTGAATCCATTTTTCCTTCTACTCATGAAATGTTCCCTGTGCCACTGGCTGCAATACAACCCCAAAGCATGATTGATCCACCCCCATGCTTAACAGTTGGACAGAGGTTCTTTTCATTAAATTCTGTGTCCTTTCTTCTCCAAAAGTACCTTTGCTCATTTCGGCCAAAAAGTTCTATTTTAACCTCATTGGTCCACAGAACTTTATTCCAAAATGCATCAGGCTTGTCTATATGTTCATTTGCAAACTTCAAACGCTGATTTTTGTGGTGAGGACGTAGAAGAGGTTTTCTTCTGATGACTCTTCCATGAAGACCATATTTGTACAAGTATCTCTTTATAGTGGAATAGTGTACCACAACTCCAGTGTCTGCCAGATCTTCCTGGAGGGATCGTAGAGTCAAACGTGGATTTTGACTTGCTTTTCTCACAATCCTGCGAGCTGTTCTGTCTGATATTTTTCTTGGTCTTCCAGATCTTGCTTTAACTTCCACTGTTCCTGATGACTGCCATTTCTTAATTACATTCCGAACAGAGGATATGGGCATCTGATAACGCTTTGCTATCTTCTTATAGCCTTCTCCTGCTTTGTGAGCGTCAACTATTCTCAGTTTCAGTGTTCTACACAACTGCTTAGAGGAACCCATGGTGCTGATTGTTGTAGCAAGGTCATATGAGTCTGGGCTTTTAAAACCTTTGAGATTGACATCACCTGGTCTTTCCAGACGATGATTGAGAACAATCCATGACACTGCCAGGTCTCAGCTGTCCAAAGGGGGCAGTACAAGGTATTAACTCTGCAGGGTGCCCAAACTTTTGCAGACGCCATTTTTTGTTTTCTGTTCTTTTGAAAAAGTAAATGATGGAAATAAGATCAAACTTTTTTTGACATGTTTTAAGAATGTCTAATCTGTAATTTGATGCCTTTTGGAGATTTTTCCATCTTTCCTTGGCTTCTTTTAGCACATTAAAATTAATTTTTGCCTGGGGTGCCCAAACTTTCAATCTCCACTGTATGCCTCATAAGTGACTTTGGTCTATACTGCGGAACTGCATAACTGGTTATCTTGGTGTAATAATGCTGCATGCAGATTATACTATTTTATAGTCTGCTGCAATTTGGAATTCATTGGCATACCCTTCACTGCACAGAATCTGCTGAATTGGTGCAACATCCAGCAGTTCTTTAGTAGTATATTGGATTAATACTTGCAGGTCATTGGTCCTAGAGAGGTGGTGGAACTCCCACCCCCCTCCCCCCGGCGCCCATGCAATAAAGGTATTGCGGAGCGTGGCCCAAAAAGGGGGGCGTGGTCTCAAAAAGAAAGGGGCGTAGTCACACAATAGTAATAATGCCCACAGTAGTAGCACCCCGTAATACACAATGCCCACAGCAGTAGTGCCCCTTATACAATGCCCACAGTAATAGTGCTCCTTATACAATGTCCACTGTACTGGTAGTGCCCACAGTGGTAGTGCCCCTTATATAGAGCCCATAGTAGTGGTGCCCCTTATGCAATGCCCCAGTAGTAGTGCCCCTTATGTCCCCAGGAGTGATGCCCTTATGAAGTGCTCCCTTTACAATGCTCTCATTAGTAGTGCCCCCATTAGTAATGCCCTTAATGGTAATGCCCCTGTGTAGTATTGCCCCCAGTAGAAATGTCACCTGTAGTAATGCCCCCAGTCATTTAGCCCCCTGTAGTTTAGCCCTAGTAGTTATGCCCCAGTAGTTTAGCCCCCAGTGGTAATGCCCCTGCAGTTATGACCCCAGTAGTTTACCCCCCCAGTAGTTTAACCTCCCAGTGGTAATGCCCCCAGTAGTTTAACCCCTGTAGTTTAGTCCTCATGTAGTTTGCCCCATGTAGTTTAGCCCCCAGTGGTAATGCCCCCTGTAGTTCAGCCCCCAGTAGTTTAGCCCCCCAGTATTAATGCCACCAGTAGTTTAGCCCCATGTACTTTGCCCCCAAGTAGTAATGCCCCCAGTAGTAATGCTGGAAATAGGGTAGTTTGAGGGATGCGCTTAATCACTAACCTAGGAAAATAGCTGCGGTGAATGACAAGAAGAGGGGTACACACTCCCTCTCAATATACGAAAAAGAGGGTGAAGATGCATCATACTGCGCTTATTTCCTAGCTGAAGATATGGAGTAGTTGTGTATATAATTAAATTGATATATATATATATATATATATATATATATATACAAATATATATACGTATCACAATAAAGGTCAACAAAAATGTTTTATTCAAATATGTATAGGTAGTCTAATAAGTAAAAGCAAAAATTTTATAAAATTAAATTAAAACTATTCTACTGAAGACCTAATACCGGTATACATACAATAACAAAAGACACTACAAACATGTAACACAAATAGATAAATGAGTTGGGTAGAAACACCTGAAGGGCGGTTTACTCATCCCCCAATATTTGAAACAATGTCCCCAATCCTTCTGATTAGGTTTAAGCAGACACCAGTGGACTGTATCAAAAGTCCAAATCATTAAAGTACAACTTGGTGATGAAATCACAAATCTGCTGTAGTGGAAAAGATATGACTCACAGTACTTGTGCAGAAGGGCTGTCTGTGCGAGTTCCTCAGGTAAAATCCAAAAGTCCCAAAGTCTGCCGGCAGACTAGAATGATTGATGCTGAATCGACTGGTTTCGCCTAATCATAGGCTTCATCAGGATGTGTGCCACCCTATCTCTTCTGAATTATATACCTGCTGAACAATACATCACTTCCGCCCTTGTTAGTGGTCACGAATTGTCACTTCCGCCCCATCGGGTGCTTCACTTCCGCCCTAGTCTGTGTTCACGGATCGTCACTTCCGCCCTTTCTTCTGTGCAGAGCTTCCGTCCTCATTGCGCTCACTTCCACCCTTGTTGGGCATATGGTGCCGCTCCGCCGGGTGCCTCACTTCCACCCACATTCTTGTGACAGTACCTCAATACCGCTTCCGCCCTCACCACTATACTTCCGCCCACATCGCGGTGGATAGCTTCCACCCTCAGTGTATAGTTTGTAATACCTCGCATTTACACTTGGCACACTGATGGCAAACTGTCACCTTCGCCCTTTTTAGGCTGATAGTATAATTTTCTTAACTGTATGCAGCTGGGAGTTCCTTGGATGTCTATAATTGTGATATACCATAGAAAATACATTTTGTTTCAGAACATCTTTCTTGAATACGGTGTGTCTAGATATAAGAGGTCACTACATACACAAACATAGAGACATAAAGACATAACTACACAAAGGGTACAAAAATGAATGGACAGGAAACAGGAACCAATTTAATAGAGAAATCAAGGAGGGTGAATACTATTCCCCATTTAGGTATTATAGGCTTGCTCCTTTAAACGTATTCAGTTAATCATTGAAGACAGAGAACAGAACCTCCATAAAATAGAGGCAGATATTAAGACCGTTAGGAAGACCCTTTCTTCATTAGAAGAATTACCTGACTACAAAAACCTGGAAGGACTAACTAAAAATAAACTTAAGAAAATTGAGGAAGATGTTATTGAACAGAAAAAGAAAA
The DNA here is from genome assembly GCF_028390025.1 of Pseudophryne corroboree. NCBI lineage: Eukaryota > Metazoa > Chordata > Amphibia > Anura > Myobatrachidae > Pseudophryne > Pseudophryne corroboree. Next base: position 576,019,405 of record NC_086447.1, on the reverse strand, counting down.
AACTATGGAGAGACACTATGGACTGTAAAGGTGATCATAAAAATCGGGAAGAGAAGGGAAGGCCTTACCAACATAGAGGAAGTGAAAGAACTCATACCTTTATAGAATATCAAGGGAGAAACAGAAGATTAGATATGGAAAGAAAGTGGAGACAAGATTCCAGAGATCGTCTTGAAGAAAGGAAGTTCCCTTATCGGCCACTAAGAAATTTCTACTGACAAAGGTGTGAACCAGAACAGAGAGGACGAGGAAAGAGATCTCTTTCTGAACTTAGGTCTCGATCCAGAAACCAAATAAGAACAAGAGCATATGGAGAAAGGAGAAACTATGGTCTAGAAAAAGAAGAACGTAGGAGAGAGGACTTTGAAAGAATGAGAAATAACAAGATTCAGAATAATCTGACTGAAGATACACGTAGGTTAAGCTTCAATCAAGGTAGACAGGAGAAAAAAGAACTTATGGAAACCTCAGTTAGAACATTGATGGAAAAACTCAATAACCAAAGAAATATTCAGCTAGAAGCTATCCCAAGTACCAGTAGAGAGGAAGATTACGATAGAACAGAAGAATTCCTTGATGCTTTTTTAGAATTGGCCCAAAAGAACCACTCCTTCAGAAGCAAAGGAGCAATTCCAAAGATTATATCAGGCTCGGAGGAGAAAAGAAGAAGAAGAAGAAAAAGAAGTTCAACCTACGGGGAAAGCGAGGAGGAACCAAAAACAGGCCTAAAAAAAGAAAAGAAAAAATCCCAGCAGAAGAAAAAGAATGTACAGAGGGGATCTTCAACCTAAGTCAGCATCAGCTTACCAAAGTAGAAATCCAGGTACTGAAGAAAGGCCTCAAGTTCTCCCCAAACAACTGTCTGGATAAATTCAATACTACAATTGATCTACAAAAGTTTATAAGGAAGATCACCTTAAAGAAATTCTTTCGGAGAGAAAATCCCTCGAATACAGATATGACTGAAGCTAAAAAGGATCCCTACTTACACACAAATTTCAAGGCTAAATCTACATTCTATCCTTCATACTTGAAAGGTCCTCTGATAAATTACTTCAAGAGGCTTGTTGAAGCAGCCATCATGAAGATACCGGATAGTCTTAATTCTAAACAAAATTACAATCTGATGAAGAAAGAAAGAAATGCCCTTAAAAAAAAAAAACAATACTATTACTATCAAACCAGCGGATAAAGGGGGAGGAATTGTCATTTTGGACAGAACTGCGTATGAAATTGAATCACACAAATTACTAGGAGATGAAGATACATACCAATTACTTACCAAAGACCCAACAGAAGATTTCAAGAAAGATTTGGATATCATTCTAAAACAAGCAACTGAAGACATAATTTTGACAAAAGGGAGTATGATTTCATCTATCCCAAACATCCAAAACTAGCAGTTTTTTATCACTTCCCCAAAATCCATAAAAATGAAAGAATGCCACCAGGAAGACCAATTATAGCCGGAATAGATTCCCTCACGTCGAAACTTTCGTGCTACATTGATGACTTCCTTAAACCTTTGGTTGTCACACAAAGGAGTTACATTAAGGACACAACGCAAGTACTAAATAACCTTAAGGATCTAGAATGGAAGAAGACGTATATTCTAGAATCCTGTGATGTGAAGTCACTATATACATGTATAAGACACGAATAGGGCTGCGAAAATGTCAGAAAAATCCTCATTGGAGAATCTACAATGGAAATGAAACAGATTCATTTCATTTTAGAGGCAATAAAATTCATATTGAACCACAACTATTTCTGGTACGGAGAGAAGTTTTATATCCAAACGAAAGGAACTGCAATGGGGACGAATTTCTCCCCATCATATGCAAACTTATTTCTAGCACAATGGGAGAATGAGAATATTTGGACTAACAACATCTACCCATCCAATCTTATTATATGGGCAAGATATATTGATGATATATTGATAGTATGGAATGGAAAACAAGAAGATCTGGAACTTTCCATCAATAAAATCAACAACAATGAAAATATCTAAAATTCACGAGTGAGATCAGTAATGAATCATTGAATTTCTTGGACCTGCACATATTTTTTGAAGATAATAAAATTGAAACTAAGACATACATAAAGAAGGTAGACTGTAACAACTTTCTCGATGCTAGAAGCAACCACCATCCCAACTGGATTTCGAACATACCCGGCCAGTTAAGAAGAATTAGGAATTTCTGTTCCAAAGTAAAAGATAGTGATATACAAATGAAACATCTAGTGGATCAATTCAAGGAGAAGGGTTACAACCCTGAGAACCTAGTGAAAGATATGAATAGCATAAAAGAAATTGAGAGAAAGGACCTCCTTGTGTACAAGGGAAAACAGGATGAAGATGAGAATAAACTTCTATTTCTTACTGATTACTCCAGCCAAAGAATCTTACTTGAGAACAGCATAAGAAAACATTGGCACATTTTGAAAGTTGATGAAGAATTACATAATATACTACCAACTGTCCCTAGGGTGATCTATAGAAGTGATAAACAGAAACTCGTTAAAAGCTTCCTGGTGAAAGACAAAACTGGAACATCTACATCAGGGCTGGCCAAACCGGTCCTCGAGATCTACCAACAGTTCATATTTTCTAGGCCTCCTGGAGACCTGTAGAATTGTCAGTTAGGAATGAATGCAGCACATCTTACCTAATAATGACTACACCTGTGCACCAGCTAGGTGGCCTGGAAAATGTGAACTGTTGGTAGATCTCGAGGACTGGTTTGGCCAGCTCTGATCTACATGGTTAGGAAATAAACATCCAGGCTTTTATGCCTGTAATAATTGTAGTGCCTATAAAAAAATAAGAAACACTACTACAAAGCCTACCAAAACATTGATTTCATCAAGTAATGGAAAAGAGTATAAAATAAGGGACCGTATTACCTGTAATTCCGTAGGGGTAATATATGTCATCATATGCCCCTGCGGTCTCCAATATGTGGGAAAAACTTTCCGCAAATTGAGTATCAGAATAAATGAGCATCTCAATAACATTAAAAACAACAAGGAGAACCATAGTATTCCGGACCATTGTAAAACTACACATAAGAGTGATCCTTCTACTCTGAAATTTGTAGGAATAAGACAAATCCAAAAACCCTGGAGAGGGGAGAATTGGTATACCTGCCTTCTGAAAGAAGAAGTACGTATAATTTTTGAACTAGGAACTAAACCTAGTATCTCTTCACACTTTATACTTATATTCTTTTGTATATCTGGATTCTCTAATTTATCTTTTATACATATAATACCTAAATTGGGAATAGTATTCACCCTCCTTTATTTCTCAATTAAATTGGTTCCCGTGCATTCATTTTTGTACCCTTTGTGTAGTTATGTCTTTATGTCTCTTTGTTTCTTATATCTAGACACACCGTATTCAAGAAAGATGTTCTGAAACAAAATGTATTTTCTATGGTATATCACAATTATAGACATCCAAGGAACTCCCAGCTGCATACAGTTAAGAAAATTATACTATCAGCCTAAAGAGGGCGAAGGTGACAGTTTGCCATCAGTGTGCCAAGTGTAAATGCGAGGTATTACAAACTATACACTGAGGGCGGAATCTATCCACCGCGGTGTGGGCGGAAGTATATCGGTGAGGGCGGAAGCGGTATTGAGGTACCATCACAAGAATGCGGGCGGAAGTGAGGAGCACAGCGGAGCGGCACCATATGCCCAAAAAGGGCGGAAGTGAGCGCAATGAGGACGGAAGCTCTGCACAGTAGAAAGGGCGGAAGTGACGATCCATGAACACAGACGAGGGCAGAAGTGATGCGCCCGATGGGGCGGAAGTGACAATCCGTGACCACTAACAAGGGCGGAAATGATGTATTGTTCAGCAGGTATATAATTCAGAAGAGATAGGCTGGCACACATCCTGATGAAGCCTATGATTAGGCGAAACCAGTCGATTCAGCATCAATCATTCTAGTCTGCCGGCAGACTTTGGGACTTTTGGATTTTACCTGAGGAACTCGCACAGACAGCCCTTCTGCACAAGTACTGTGAGTCATATCTTTTCCACTAAAGCAGATTTGGGATTTTATCACCAAGTTGTACTTTAATGATTTGGACTTTTGATACAGTCCACTGGTGTCTGCTTAAACCTAATCAGAAGAAGGATTGGGGACATTGTTGCAAATATTGGGGGACGAGTAAACCGCCCTTCAGGTGTTTCTACCCAACTCATTTATCTATTTGTGTTACATGTTTGTAGTGTCTTTTGTTATTGTATGTATACCGGTATTAGGTCTTCACTAGAATAGTTTTAATTTAATTTTATTAAATTCTTGCTTTTACTTATTTGACTACCTATACATATTTAAATAAAACATTTTTGTTGACCTTTACTGTGAAACACGCGCACACACACACACACACACATATATACATGTGTATATAATGGCACTCACTGTCCTTTTATCGACCACCGGGGTGCCTTCCTTCCGTAGTATAGCAAATGCTGGCTCTCTGGGATGGATTGCTGCTCCTCTCCTCTATGCATAAAGTACCAGGCGGCACTCCACGGATTTAGGTAAATAAGAAGTGTATTCAAAGTAAATCAAATGCTTGTCATTGTTTGATTTACTTTGAATACACTTCTTATTTACCTAAATCCGTGGAGTGCCGCCTGGTTCTTCATGCATAGAGGAGAGGAGCAGCAATCCATCCCAGAGAGCCAGCATTTGCTATATATATATATATATATATATATATATATATATTCCAGGTATTTTATACGTTTGTATATGTGAAGGCACCTGCTAAGTTTGAATGATTGCAGAGTGCCAGTCCTATGCTGCTTTATATATATATATATATATATATATATATATGCAGCAGAAGAATGAGGCATCACTCAGAGACTGAAATAGCAAAATGACTTTAGTGCAAAAGCTGCATCAGCAAATCAACGTTTCGGGGTATTACACCCCTTCGTCAGGGGTGTAATACCCCGAAACGTTGATTTGCTGATGCAGCTTTTGCACTAAAGTAATTTTACTATTTCAGTCTCTGAGTGCCGCCTCATTCTTCTGCTGCACATGTATGGGGTGCTGACCCTAGTGGAGGGCACCAGAGCAAGATAGCCCTGTGGGGCGGACCGAGTGCCGGCGTTTGGTGTGGATATATATATATATATATATCAGTTTAATTATATACACTCCATATCTTCAGCTAGGAAATAAGCGCAGTGTGACGCATATTCACCCTCTTTCCCAGTAGTAATGCCCCCCACTAGTAATGCCCCCCAGTAGTAATGCCCCCTTGTAGTAATGCCCCCAGTAGTTTAACCCCTGTAGTTATGCCCTTAGTAGTTATGCCCCCTGTAATGATGCCCCCAGTAGTAATGCCCCCCTGTAGTAATGCCCCCAGTAGTTATGCCCCCTGTAGTAATGCCCCCAGAAGTAATGTCCCCAGTAGTAATGTGCCCGAGTAGTAATGCCCCCAGTAGTAATGCCCCCAGTAGGAATGTGCCCCTGTAGTTAGCCCCCTTGTAGCTTGCCCCCTTTTAGTTTGCCCCCTTGTATTTAGCCCCCCAGTAGTTTGCCCCCTTGTAGTTAGCCCCCCAGTAGCTTGCCCCCCAGTAGTTTGTCCCCTTGTAGTTTTCCCTCAGTAGCTTGCCACCTTGTAGTTTTCCCTCAGTAGCTTGGCCCCAGTAGCTTGCCCCCTTGTAGTTTGCCCCCAGTAGTTAGCCCCCCAGTGTAGTTTGCCCCCAGTAGCTTGCCCCCTTGTAGTTTGCCCCCAGTAGCTTGCACCCTTGTAGTTAGCCCCTCAGTAGTTAGCCCCCAGTAGCTTGCCCCCTTGTAGTTTGCCCCCAGTAGCTTGCCCCTTTGTAGTTTGCCCCCAGTAGCTTGCCCCCTTGTAGTTTACCCCCACTGGCTTGCCCCCTTGTATTTAGCCCCCCAGTAGTTTGCCCCCTTGTAGTTTGCCCCCAGTAGTTAGCCACCCAGTACCTTGTCCCCAGTAGCTTGCCCCCTTGTAGTTTCCCCTCAGTAGCTTGCCCGCTTGTAGTTTGCCCCAGTAGTTAGCTCCCCAGTAGCTTGCCCCCTTGTAGTTAGCCCCCAGTAGATACACACACATATGTTATAAAAACTAAAACAAAACACCCTACTCTCCAAGCCCCGCTCCCGCGTCTGACAGCTGTGGTCCTTCCGGCATCCGCTCCTGAGCACTATGAGAGAGACGTTATGACGTTTCTCCATAGCGCGCACTGACAGAGCCGGAAGCCGGAGCTCAGTAGTGAGCTCCTGCCTCCGGCTGCCGCTGTGGAGAGAGAGCTGGGCGACCGTTGGTAACACAATCTCAGCGGGCGCCCGGCATCTCCCTGCGGCGGCAGTGCACCCAGCAGGTTAGGTGAGCCGGAGGAACTCCATATGGAACTGACGGAACGCAGTTCCGCCCCGTTCCAGTTCACTTTAACCCCTGTTTATTGCAGTTTATTGCACATCTATGAAATATTGCCACACAGCAGAGGCAGAAAAGAACAGAGGTGCAAGTTGGACTTGTCCTTGGACATTCCACCCAACCTTATGTTGGATATTACAAAAGACATGCACATTTTAATAAACCAAGCATGTCAGCGATAGGGACTGCAACTTTTGTGGCTGAAGTACTTGGTTTGTTTGGGCCCCCACAAAACAAGCTACCAATGGGCTTAAGTCAGCTAACATTGTTGTTAATCCTCTCTACAGTTGGAAGAAGCTATTCTCATCCTCATCAGTTTTAACATCATCACATAATGTTAATTCACTATTACAGAAGTCTCTGTACTTTGACGTAACTGGTGAGAAAAGGTCTTCCTCGTGGAATTTGCAGTTCATTTTTATGAACATCATCTTTTTCACATTTTGGGGAAGGAGGCCTTTACGCTGATCACTCACAAGGTTCCCAGCTGTGCAGAAGACTCTTTCCGATTACACACTGGAGGATGGGCAGCTTAAGTACACCCAAACAAGTTTGTATAAATGGCTCCAAATAAACTTTTTTCCTCCCAGTAGTCAAAGGTACTGTCTGACATGCTCATTTGTACACTCTCCTTAAAAAAAAATCCTGCACCATTCTATGGATGGTTACCTTATTAGATTAAGTCATGGTAGAGGTGTCACTAATGTTGGGCAATTCTTTGAGACCTGACCAGATGTATAAATGTTGTGTCACTCTGGTGTGCTAAGTTGACTCCTCCTCGTCACCACTGGTTCTCTTGGAAAACCTACGTTTTTTCCAGTCAGCAGCAGTTTCGGGAGAAACTGGAGGAGACGTAATGTCATGTGCCACTTTAGCTGCCATCTTGCTCACAAGTATCTCTCTGCATCTCTTAAGATCTATGTCAGTTGGAAAGAAATTAATTGCAAACAGCTTAAAGCTAGTATCAAGTACAATCACCAAAATGTAGTGATCCTATTTCAAAATGTTGACAACCCTTTGGTCCTGGTGAAGCAAATAAAGAACTTGATCTACAAGTCCAACATACTTAGCAGAATTGCTTTTTTTCATCTCCTTCAGTATCTTGAGCTGCCTTTCCGTTAGTCTAATTAAGTGAATCACCTGACTCAAACTGGCACTGTCTGAACTGACTTCATAAGTTACTACTTTGTATATCTTGCATAAAACAGAAAGAATTCTCCACTGTACTGAACTAAGGTACATTCCCCTCCTCTCCCTATGTCATGGCTTGTTGTGTATGCCTGGATGGCTTACTGCTGTTCCTCCATTCACTGAAGCCTATAAAGGATGGAATCCCACCTTGTTACCACCTCTTGCTTCAGTTGGTGGCATGGCAAATTGAACTGTTCTTGCAGCCACTGTAATCGCCTACATACTTTTGCGGAATGCCGAAAATGTCCTGAAATGTTTTGGGCCACAGACATCATCTCCTGCGTGCCCCTGCCATTTAAAAAAAAATCTGTACCACCGAGTTGATTATGTGCACAAACATGGGAGGTGTTCAATTCAACAAGTTGTAACGCTCTCACAATATTACTGACTTTATCAGAATTGACAAATCCTGAGGAGAGTCCTAGTGGGGTAAGCCATTTTACTATGACATTCCTTGTCTTTTCTAACAGGTTGATACTGATATGCCACTTAGTGAAGCCGGTGATACAAAGAGCAGCCTGCCTGTGAATGAGCTGGCATTTTGTATTACATACTGCTGCTTAATGTGATACACTCACCCAGTGGGCTGTCACAGTCATGTAATCTTTAGTTTGATCAGTACCTCTTGTTTACGTATTTTGTAGGCCAATAAGCATTTTGTTTCTGAACGTCCTGGTACAGACGAGGAATTGTTTTTTGGGGGTAAAATGGAAGAAAATTTGAATTTTGTAGCAGGGACACAGGACCTCAATTAACTGTCTAAAACCAATGAATCAATGGCAGATATCGGCTGCAGGTCTAATACTAGCATAGCCTTCATGGCTTCAGTGATGTGCTATGCAACTGGATGGCAGCTTTCATATGCATATAATTTTTTACAGTCAATTATGTTTGAAACTACTAGTAGTCTTCTTGGTTCCCTTCTGGGATAAAGAGTCACCTCCCAGCAGCAGCAGTCCTAGCGCTTAAGGATTCTTTTGAGGAATCCTGGATAGGGAGGAGTCAGCCTTAGCAAATTGGATGCAAGAAGACTACTTCAGATCATCAATGAGGATATTGATGGTGAAGGTGTTGGCGGTGGAGATTGCATGTGCTGGAATCTAATTGAGAGATGGGATCTAGCTGATGCTGGACTCCATGGTATTATTTTAACAGATTTTTCAGATTTTTACTAAAATTTTCATGAACTAAAACTTTTCATGAACTGCAAATGATGTAACATAAGAGGTTCACGATGGTTAACATCCCTACCTCTACTTACTTTGGCTTACAAACACTACAGATGGCTTGACAGTTGGGATTTGGGTAACAGTAATGGAGGTGGAGTTTTTGGTTTTATGCCCAGGCATGACAATAGCCTTGTTCTTATCACAGGCAAGAACTGCTAAGACTTACACAATCAACATCCTCATCACTGTACTCATTAACAGCGTCAACTACACACATATCCCCCTTTTCCTGTTGCACTTCCACAGTGGCATCCTCAATTCAATTATACTTGTGCTGCTCATACCCACATTTGCAGAGGGTGCAGAAGTGGTGGAAGGAGGTTTCTCTATGAGTACAGTATCAGACTCAAACATAGCTAACATGGATGTCTTTAGACTTTCCTCAGGGATTTGTGATATTTCTGAACACACAGTTCGTTCTTCGGCCTAAGTGGGGTTTTTCTGCACTGATTTTTCTCTTACGTCCTAGTGGATACTGGGGTCTTGTACTTTAGTATCATGGGGTATAGATTGGGTCCACTGGAGCCTGGCACTTTAAAACCTTTAGTGTGTGTATGTGTGTGCTGGCTCCTCCCCTCTATGCGCCTCCTACCAGACTCAGTTTTGAAAAATGTGCCCAGGAGCCAGGTGCATGTCTCCGGAGCTCCAGAGAGTTTCCTTTATTTCTCTAACGTCCTAGTGGATGCTGGGGACTCCGAAAGGACCATGGGGAATAGCGGCTCCGCAGGAGACTGGGCACAAAGTAAAAGCTTTAGGACTAGCTGGTGTGCACTGGCTCCTCCCCCTATGACCCTCCTCCAAGCCTCAGTTAAGATTTTGTGCCCGAACGAGAAGGGTGCAATCTAGGTGGCTCTCCTGAGCTGCTTAGAGTAAAAGTTTAAATAGGTTTTTTATTTTCAGTGAGACCTGCTGGCAACAGGCTCACTGCATCGAGGGACTAAGGGGAGAAGAAGCGAACTCACCTGCGTGCAGAGTGGATTGGGCTTCTTAGGCTACTGGACATTAGCTCCAGAGGGACGATCACAGGCCCAGCCATGGATGGGTCCCGGAGCCGCGCCGCCGGCCCCCTTACAGATGCTGAAGCAAGAAGAGGTCCATAAATCGGCGGCAGAAGACTTTCCTGTCTTCATAAGGTAGCGCACAGCACTGCAGCTGTGCGCCATTGCTCTCAGCACACTTCACACTTCGGTCACTGAGGGTGCAGGGCGCTGGGGGGGGGCGCCCTGGGAAGCAATGAATTTACCTTATTTGGCAAAAAATACATCACATATAGCTCCTGGGCTATATGGATGTATTTAACCCCTGCCAGTTTTCCAGAAAAAAGCGGGAGAAGAGCCCGCCGTGAAGGGGGCGGGGCCTATCTCCTCAGCACACAGCGCCATTTTTCCCACACAGCTCTGCTGGTAGGAAAGCTCACAGAATCTCCCCTGCATCCTGCAACTACAGAAACAGGGTAAAAAAGAGAGGGGGGCACTTATTTGGCAAAATAACAGATATAAGCAGCTATAAGGGATAGACACTTATTGTAAGGTTGTCCCTATACATATATAGCGCTCTGGTGTGTGCTGGCAAACTCTCCCTCTGTCTCCCCAAGGGGCTAAGTGGGTCCTGTCCTCTATCAGAGCATTCCCTGTGTGTGTGCTGGGTGTCGGTACGTGTGTGTCGACATGTATGAGGAGGAAAATGATGTGGAGGCGGAGCAATTGCCTATAATGGTGATGTCACCCCCTAGGGAGTCGACACCTGAATGGATGGCCGTAATTAAGGAATTACGTGACAGTGTCGGCACGTTACAGAAAACTGTTGACGACATGAGACAGCCGGCAGCTCAGTTAGTGCCTGTCCAGGCGTCTCAAACACCGTCAGGGGCTATTAAACGCCTGTTACCTCAGTGGGTCGACACGGACCCAGACACAGACACTGACTCCAGTGTCGACGGTGAAGAAACAAACGTATTTTCCAGTAGGGCCACACGTTACATGATCACGGCAATGAAGGAGGTTTTGCACATCTCTGATACTGCAAGTACCACAAAAAGGGGTATTATGTGGGGTGTGAAAAAACTACCCGTAGTTTTTCCTGAATCAGATGAATTGAATGAAGTGTGTGTGTGATGAAGCGTGGGTTACCCCCGACAAAAAACTGCTAATTTCTAAAAAATTATTGGCACTATATCCCTTCCCACCAGAGGTTAGGGCTCGTTGGGAAACACCCCCTAGGGTGGATAAGGCGCTCACACGCTTATCAAAACAAGTGGCGTTACCGTCTCCAGAAACGGCCGCCCTTAAGGAGCCAGCAGATAGGAGGCTGGAAAATATCCTTAAAAGTATATACACACATACTGGTGTTATACTGCGACCAGCAATCGCCTCAGCCTGGATGTGCAGTGCTGGGGTGGCTTGGTCGGATTCCCTGACTGAAAATATTGATATCCTGGACAGGGACAATATATTATTGACTATAGAGCATTTAAAGGATGCATTCCTATATATGCGAGATGCACAGAGAGACATTTGCACTCTGGCATCAAGAGTAAGTGCGATGTCCATTTCTGCCAGAAGAGGATTATGGACGCGACAGTGGTCAGGGGATGCGGATTCCAAACGGCATATGGAAGTATTGCCGTATAAAGGGGAGGAGTTATTTGGGGGCGGTCTATCGGACCTGGTGGCCACGGCAACGGCTGGGAAATCCACCTTTTTACCCCAAGTCACCTCGCAGCAGAAAAAGATACCGTCTTTTCAGGCTCAGTCCTTTCGTCCCCATAAGGGCAAGCGGGCAAAAGGCCACTCATATCTGCCCCGGGGCAGAGGAAGGGGAAAAAGACTGCAACAGACAGCTTCTTCCCACGAACAGAAGCCTTCCCCCGCTTCTGCCAAGTCCTCAGCATGACGCTGGGGCCTTACAAGCGGACTCAGGCACGGTGGGGGCCCGTCTCAAGAATTTCAGCGTGCAGTGGGCTCACTCGCAAGTGGACCCCTGGATCCTGCAGGTAGTATCTCAGGGGTACAAATTGGAATTTGAGACGTCTCCCCCTCGCCGGTTCCTGAAGTCTGCTTTACCAACGTCTACCCCCGACAGGGAGGCGGTATTGGAAGCCATTCACAAGCTGTATTCCCAGCAAGTGATAATCAAGGTACCCCTCCTACAACAGGGAAAGGGGTATTACTCCACGCTGTTTGTGGTACCGAAGCCGGACGGCTCGGTGAGACCCATTTTAAATCTGAAAGCCTTGAACACTTACATAAAAAGGTTCAAGTTCAAGATGGAGTCACTCAGAGCAGTGATAGCGAACCTGGAAAAAGGGGACTACATGGTGTCTCTGGACATCAAGGATGCTTACCTCCATGTCCCAATTTGCCCTTCTCACCAAGGGTACCTCAGGTTTGTGGTACAGAACTGTCACTATCAGTTTCAGACGCTGTCGTTTGGATTGTCCACGGCACCCCGGGTCTTTACCAAGGTAATGGCCGAAATGATGATTCTTCTTCGAAGAAAAGGCGTCTTAATTATCCCTTACTTGGACGATCTCCTGATAAGGGCACGGTCCAGAGAACAGTTAGAGGTCGGAGTAGCACTATCTCAAATAGTACTACGACAGCACGGATGGATTCTAAATATTCCAAAATCGCAGCTGATTCCGACGACACGTCTGCTGTTCCTAGGGATGATTCTGGACACAGTACAGAAAAAGGTGTTTCTCCCGGAAGAGAAAGCCAGGGAGTTATCCGACCTAGTCCGGAAACTCCTAAGACCAGGCCAGGTGTCAGTGCATCAGTGCACAAGGGTCCTGGGAAAGATGGTGGCTTCTTACGAAGCAATTCCATTCGGCAGATTCCACGCAAGAACTTTTCAGTTGGATCTGCTAGACAAATGGTCCGGATCGCATCTTCAAATGCATCAGCGGATAACCCTGTCTCCAAGGACAAGGGTGTCTCTCCTGTGGTGGTTACAGAGTGCTCATCTCCTAGAGGGCCGCAGATTCGGCATTCAGGATTGGGTCCTGGTGACCACGGATGCCAGCCTGAGAGGCTGGGGAGCAGTCACACAGGGAAAAAATTTCCAGGGCTTGTGGTCAAGCATGGAAACGTCACTTCACATAAATATCCTGGAACTAAGGGCCATTTACAATGCCCTAAGTCAGGCAAGGCCTCTGCTTCAGGGTCAGCCTGTATTGATCCAGTCGGACAACATCACGGCAGTCGCCCACGTAAACAGACAGGGCGGCACAAGAAGCAGGAGGGAAATGACGGAAGTGGCAAGGATTCTTCGCTGGGCGTAAAATCATGTGATAGCACTGTCAGCAGTGTTCATTCCGGGAGTGGACAACTGGCAAGCAGACTTCCTCAGCAGACACGATCTTCACCCGGGGGAGTGGGGACTTCACCCAGAAGTCTTCCACATGATTGTAAACCGTTGGGAAAAACCAAAGGTGGACATGATGGCGTCTCGCCTCAACAAAAAACTGGACAGATATTGCTCCAGGTCAAGGGACCCTTAGGCAATAGCTGTGGACGCTCTGGTAACACCGTGGGTGTACCGGTCAGTGTATATGTTCCCTCCTCTTCCTCTCATACCAAAAGTACTGAGAATCATAAGAAGGAGAGGAGTAAAGACTATACTCGTGGCTCCGGATTGGCCAAGAAGGACTTGGTACCCGGAAATTCAAGAGATGCTCACGGAAGACCCGTGGCCTCTACCTCTAAGACAGGACCTGCTCCAGCAGGGACCATGTCTGTTCCAAGACTTACCGCGGCTGCGTTTGACGGCATGGCGGTTGAACGCCGGATCCTGAAGGAAAAAGGCATTCCGGATGAAGTCATCCCTACCCTGATCAAAGCCAGGAAGGATGTAACCGTACAACATTATCACCGTATTTGGCGTAAATATGTTGCGTGGTGCGAGGCCAGGAAGGCCCCTACGGAGGAATTTCAACTGGGTCGATTCCTGCATTTCCTGCAAACAGGACTGTCTATGGGCCTCAAATTAGGGTCCATTAAGGTTCAAATTTCGGCCCTGTCGATATTCTTCCAAAAAGAACTAGCTTCTGTTCCTGAAGTTCAGACGTTTGTCAAGGGAGTACTGCATATACAGCCTCCTTTTGTGCCTCCAGTGGCACCTTGGGATCTCAATGTAGTGTTGGGATTCCTAAAATCACATTGGTTTGAACCACTCACCACTGTGGACTTGAAATATCTCACATGGAAAGTGGTAATGCTGTTAGCCCTGGCTTCAGCCAGGCGTGTATCAGAATTGGCGGCTTTATCCTATAAAAGCCCTTACCTAATTTTTCATACGGACAGGGCAGAATTGAGGACTCGTCCTCAATTTCTCCCTAAGGTGGTTTCAGCATTTCACTTAAACCAACCTATTGTGGTGCCTGCGGCTACTAGGGACTTGGAGGATTCCAAGTTGCTGGACGTAGTCAGGGCCCTGAAAATATATGTTTCCAGGACGGCTGGAGTCAGAAAATCTGACTCGCTGTTTATCCTGTATGCACCCAACAAGCTGGGTGCTCCTGCTTCTAAGCAGACGATTGCTCGCTGGATTTGTAGTACAATTCAGCTTGCACATTCTGTGGCAGGCCTGCCACAGCCAAAATCTGTAAAAGCCCATTCCACACGGAAAGTGGGCTCATCTTGGGCGGCTGCCCGAGGGGTCTCGGCTTTACAACTTTGCCGAGCAGCTACTTGGTCAGGGGCAAAGACGTTTGCTAAATTCTACAAATTTGATACCCTGGCTGAGGAGGACCTGGAGTTCTCTCATTCGGTGCTGCAGAGTCATCCGCACTCTCCCGCCCGTTTGGGAGCTTTGGTATAATCCCCATGGTCCTTTCGGAGTCCCCAGCATCCACTAGGACGTTAGAGAAAATAAGAATTTACTTACCGATAATTCTATTTCTCATAGTCCGTAGTGGATGCTGGGCGCCCATCCCAAGTGCGGATTGTCTGCAATACTTGTACATAGTTATTGTTACAAAAAAATCGGGTTATTATTGTTGTGAGCCATCTTTTCAGAGGCTCCTTCTGTTATCATGCTGTTAACTGGGTTCAGATCACAAGTTGTACGGTGTGATTGGTGTGGCTGGTATGAGTCTTACCCGGGATTCAAAATCCTTCCTTATTGTGTACGCTCGTCCGGGCACAGTATCCTAACTGAGGCTTGGAGGAGGGTCATAGGGGGAGGAGCCAGTGCACACCAGCTAGTCCTAAAGCTTTTACTTTGTGCCCAGTCTCCTGCGGAGCCGCTATTCCCCATGGTCCTTTCGGAGTCCCCAGCATCCACTACGGACTATGAGAAATAGAATTATCGGTAAGTAAATTCTTATTTCTCTGACGTCCTAGTGGATGCTGGGGACTCCGTCAGGACCATGGGGATATAGCGGCTCCGCAGGAGACAGGGCACAATAATAAAAGCTTTAGGATCAGGTGGTGTGCACTGGCTCCTCCCCCTATGACCCTCCTCCAAGCCTCAGTTAGATTTTTGTGCCCGATGAGAAGGGTGCAATCTAGGTGGCTCTCCTGAGCTGCTTAGAATAAAAGTTTAAGTTAGGTTTTTTATTTTCAGTGAGTCCTGCTGGCAACAGGCTCACTGCTACGAGGGACTTAGGGGAGAGAAGAAATCTCACCTGCGTGCAGGATGGATTTGCTTCTTAGGCTACTGGACACCATTAGCTCCAGAGGGAGTCGGAACACAGGTCTCACCCTGGGGTTCGTCCCGGAGCCGTGCCGCCGACCCCCCTTGCAGATGCCGAAGTTGAAGAGGTCCAGAAGTCCAGAAACAGGCGGCAGAAGACTTTCAGTCTTCATAAGGTAGCGCACAGCACTGCAGCTGTGCGCCATTGTTGTCAGCACACTTCACCAACAGTCACCAACTGTCACTGAGGGTGCAGGGCGCTGGGGGGGGCGCCCTGGGCAGCAATGTATAATACCTTTTTATGGCTAAAATACATCACATATAGCCCTTGAGGCTATATGGATGTATTTAACCCCTGCCAGATCTCACAAACTCCGGGAGAAGAGCCCGCCGAAAAGGGGGCGGGGCCTATTCTCCTCGGCACACGGCGCCATTTTCCTGCTCAGCTCTGCTGTGAGGAAGGCTCCCAGGCTCTCCCCTGCACTGCACTACAGAAACAGGGTTAAAACAGAGAGGGGGGGCACTTATTTGGCGATATGATTACATATATAAAAATGCTATAAGGGAAAACACTTGTATAAGGGGTTGTCCCTGTATAATTATAGCGTTTT
This sequence comes from Pseudophryne corroboree, assembly GCF_028390025.1. NCBI lineage: Eukaryota > Metazoa > Chordata > Amphibia > Anura > Myobatrachidae > Pseudophryne > Pseudophryne corroboree. The sequence goes on along the minus strand of NC_086447.1, from coordinate 576,003,300 downwards.
TGGTGTGTGCTGGCAAACTCTCCCTCTGTCTCCCCAAAGGGCTAGTGGGGTCCTGTCCTCTGTCAGAGCATTCCCTGTGTGTGTGCTGTGTGTCGGTACGTGTGTGTCGACATGTAGGAGGACGATGTTGGTGAGGAGGCGGAGCAAATTGCCTGTATTGGTGATGTCACTCTCTAGGGAGTCGACACTGGAATGGATGGCTTATTTAGGAATTACGTGATAATGTCAACACGCTGCAAGGTCGGTTGACGACATGAGACGGCCGGCATAGTACCTGTCCAGGCGTCTCAGACACCGTCAGGGGCTTGTAAAAACGCCCATTTACCTCAGTCGGTCGACACAGACACAGACACGGACACTGACTCCAGTGTCGACGGTGAAGAAACAAACGTATTTTCCTTTAGGGCCACACGTTTCATGTTAAGGGCAATGAAGGAGGTGTTACATATTTCTGATACTACAAGTACCACAAATAAGGGTATTATGTAGGGTGTGAATAAACTACTTGTAGTTTTTCCTGAATCAGATAAATTAAATGAAGTGTGTGATGATACGTGGGTTTCCTCCGATAGAAAATTATTGGCGGTATACCCTTTCCCGCCAGAAGTTAGGGCGAGTTGGGAAACACACCTTAGGGTGAATAAGGCGCTCACACGCTTATAAAAACAAGTGGCGTTACCGTCTCCAGATACGGCAGCCCTCAAGGAGCCAGCTGATAGGAAGCTGAAAAATATCCTAAAAGTATATACACATATACTGGTGTTATACTACGACCAGCAATCGCCTCAGCCTGGATGTGCAGCGCTGAGGGGGCTTGGTCGGATTTCCTGACTGAAAATATTGATACCCTTGACAGGGACAAGATTTTATTGACTATAGAGCATTTTAAGGATGCATTTCTATATATGCGAGATGCGCAGAGGGATATTTGCATTCTGGCATCAAGAGTAAATGTGATGTCCATATCTGCCAGACGACAGTGGTCAGGTGATGCAGATTCCAGACGGCACATGGAAGTATTGCCGTATAAAGGGGCGGTCCATCGGACCTGGTGGCCATGGCAACAGCTGAAAAATCCACCTTTTGTTACCCCAAGTCACATCTCAGCAGAAAAGGACACAGTCTTTTCAGTCTCAGTCCTTTCGTCCCCATAAGGGCAGGCGGGCAAAAGGGCCAGTCATATCTGCCCAGGGGTAGAGGAAAGGGAAGAAGACTGCAGCAGGCAGCCCATTCCCAGGAACAGAAGCCCTCCACAGCTTCTGCCAAGTCCGCAGCATGACGCTGGGGCCGTACAAGCGGACTCAGGTGCGGTAGGGGGTCATCTCAAGAGTTTCAGCACGCAGTGGGCTCACTCACAAGTGGACTCCTGGATCCTACACGTAGTATCCCAGGTGTACATTGGAAATTCGAGACGTCTCCCCCTCACAAGTTCCTGAAGTCTGCTTTACCAACGTCTCCCTCCGACAGGGAGGCAGTATTGGGAACAATTCACAGGCTGTATTCCCAGCAGGTGATAATCAAAGTACCCCTTCTACAACAAGGGAAGGGGTATTATTCCACACTATATTGTGGTACTGAAGCCAGGCAACTAGGTGAGATCTGAAATATTTGAACACTTACATACAAGCGTTCAAATCAAGATGGAGTCACTCAGAGCAGTGATAGCGAACCAGGAAGAAGGGGACGATATGGTGTCACTGGATATCAGGGACGCTTACCTACATGTCCAAATTTGCCCTTCTCACCAAGGGTACCTCAGGTTCGTGGTACAGAGCTGTCACTATCAGTTCAGACGCTGCCGTTTGGATTGTCCACGGCACCCCGGGTCTTTACCAAGGTAATGGCCGAAATGATGATTCTTCTTAAAAGAAATATGGACGCTTTCCTGATAAGGACAAGGTCCAGAGAACAGTTGGAGGTCGGAGTAGCACTATCTTAAGTAGTTCTACGACAGCACGAGTGGATTCTAAATATTCCAAAATCGCAGTTTTTTCCGACGACACGTCTACTGTTCCTAGGGATGATTCTGGACACAGTCCAGAAAAGGATGTTTTCTCCCGGAGAAGAAAGCCAGGGAGTTATCCGAGCTAGTCAGGAACCTCCTAAAACCAGGAAAAGTATCAGTGCATCATTGCACAAGGATCCTGTGAAAAATGGTGGTTTCTTACAAAGCGATCCCATTCGGTAGATTTCACGCAAGAACCTTTACGTGGGATCTGCTGGAAAAATGGTCCGGATCGCATCTTCAGATGCATCAGCGGATAACCCTGTCTCCAAGGACAAGGGTGTTTCTTCTGCGGTGGCTGCAGAGTGCTCATCTATGAAAGGGCCGCAGATTCGGCATTCAGGACTGGGTCCTGGTGACCACGGATGCCAGCCTGAGTGGCTGGGGAGCAGTCACACAAGGAAAAAATTTCCAGAGAGTGTGATCGAGTCTGGAGACTTCTCTCCACATAAATATACTGGAGCTAAGGGCAATTTACAATGCTCTAAGCTTAGCAAGACCTCTGCTTCAAGGTCAGCCGGTATTGATCCAGTGGGACAACATCACGGCAGTCGCCCACGTAAACAGACAGGGCGGCACAAGAAGCAGGAGGGAAATGGCAGAAACTGCAAGGATTCTTCGCTGGGCGAAAAATCATGTGATAACACTCTCAGCAGTGTTCATTCCGGGAGTGGAAAACTGGGAAGCAGACTTCCTCAGCAGGCATGACCTCCACCCGGGAGAGTGGGGACTTCATCGGGAAGTCTTCCACATGATTGTAAACCGTTGTGAAAAACCAAAGGTGGACATGATGGCGTCCCGCCTGAACAAAAAACTAGATATTGCGCCAGGTCAAGGGACCCTCAGGCAATAGCGGTGGACGCTCTGGTAACACTGTGGATGTACCAGTCAGAGTATGTGTTCCCTCCTATGCCTCTCATACAAAAAGTACTGAGAATCATAAGAGGGAGATGAGTAAGAATGATACTCGTGGTTCCGGATTGGCCAAGAAGGACTTGGTACCCGAAACTTCAAGAGATGTTCACGGAAGACCCGTGGCCTCTACCTTTAAGAAAGGACCTGCTCCAGCAGGGGCCTTGTCTGTTCCAAGACTTACCGCGGCCGCGTTTGACGGCATGGCGGTTGAACGCCGGATCCTGAAAGGGCATTCCAGATGAAGTCATCCCTACCCTGGTCGAAGACAGGAAGGATGTAACCGCAAAACATTTTCACCGCATTTGGCGAAGATATGTTGCGTGGTGTGAGGCCAAGAAGGCCCCTACAGAGGAATTCCAACTGGGTCGTTTCCTACATTTCCTGAAAACAGGACTGTCTATGGGCCTAAAATTAGGGTCCATTAAGGTTCAAATTTCGGCCCTGTCGAATTTCTTCCAGAAAGAACTGGCTTTAGTGCCTGACGTTCAGATGTTTGAAAAAGGGGTACTGCATATACAGCCTCCTTTTGTGCCCCAGTGGCACCTTGGGATCTCAATGTTGTTTTGAGTTTCCTAAAGTCACATTGGTTTGAACCACTCACCACTGTGGACTTAAAATATCTCACATGGAAGGTGACGATGCTATTAGCCCTGGCTTCAGCCAGGCATGTGTCAGAATTGGCGGCTTTATCATATATAAAGCCCTTACTTAATTTTTCATTCTGACAGGGCAGAATTGAGGACTCGTCCTCAATTTCTCCTTAAGGTGTTTTCTGTTTTTCACATGAACCAACCTATTGTGGTACCTGCGGGTACTAGGGACTTGGAGGACTCCAAGTTACTTGACGTTGTCAGGGCCCTGAAAAATATGTTTCCAGGAAGGCTGGAGTCAGAAAATCTGACTCGCTGTTTAGCCTGTATGCACCCAACAAGATGGGTGCTCCTGCTTCTAAGCAGACGATTGCTCGCTGGATTTGTAATACAATTCAGTTTACACATTCTGTGGCAGGCCTGCCACAGCCAAAATCGGTAAAAGCCCATTCCAAAAGGAAGGGGGCTCATCTTGGGCGACTGCCCGAGGGGTCTCGGCTTTACAACTTTGCCGAGCAGTTACTTGGTCAGGGGAAAACACGTTTGCTAAATTCTACAAATTTGATACCCTGGCTGAGGAGGACATGGAGTTCTCTCATTCGGTGCTGCAGGGTCATCCGCACTCTCCCGCCCGTTTGGGAGCTTTGGTATAATCCCCATGGTCCTGACGGAGTCCCCAGCATCCACTAGGACGTCAGAGAAAATAAGATTTTACTTACCGATAAATCTATTTCTCGTAGTCCGTAGTGGATGCTGGGCGCCCATCCCAAGTGCGGATTGTCTGCAATACTTGTACATAGTTATTGTTACAAAAATCGGGTTATTCTTGTTGTGAGCCATCTTTTCAGAGGCTCCTTCGTTGTTATCATACTGTTAACTGGGTTCAGATCACAGGTTGTACGGTGTGATTGGTGTGGCTGGTATGAGTCTTACCCGGGATTCAATATCCTTCCTTATTATGCACGCTCGTCCGGGCACAGTATCCTAACTGAGGCTTGGAGGAGGGTCATAGGGGGAGGAGCCAGTGCACACCACCTGATCCTAAAGCTTTTATTATTGTGCCCTGTCTCCTGCGGAGCCGCTATATCCCCATGGTCCTGACGGAGTCCCCAGCATCCACTACGGACTACGAGAAATAGATTTATCGGTAAGTAAAATCTTATTTTTTTTATTTTAGTTTATTATTTTCAGGTAGCTCTGGTTGGCAATCTGGCTACCTGCTTCGTGGGACTTAGAGGGGGGACCGAACCAACCTCCTGAAGGTTAACGGTTCGTAATCCCTGCTGACAGGACACTGAGCTCCTGATCACACATCGTTAGTATGTGTGCCCACGCCAGCAGCTAGCCGCCACCGTCTAACAGATGCTGAAGTTACAAGGTGCGGTGAGTGTTATACTGGGGTCCCGGTTAACGGGTCCCCAATGCAGTTTTGACGGCAAGTCACGTGGCGGTCATGGGCCCGCAGCTGCGGTGCCCACCACGGACAAACTGGCTTAGTACTGTTGCCCCGCAGTGCTCACTGTCTCAAGGCTTTTTGTGGACTGTACAATACATTTTCTGATGTTTGTTGTAACGTGACCAGTATAATCTATGATAGCGCCATTGCAAGGGATGGGACCAGCGGCGGGAAGGCGCCATTTCCCTGCTGCTGCGGATCATCACGGCTGCATGCACGCTCCTTCTCCAGGACCCACACTATTACAGATTATAAAACTGGTACCAGGGGGTCATAGACAGGGGGGAGCACGCCAGCGGTAGCATACACGTATTCCAACACATTGTGCTGCTGTGTTCTTTGTGCTGGTGTCCACTTCTCAGTGTCACTCCAGGGGCTCTCTAGGGTCTGTGTGGAGGTGTTGGTCAGTGGGCTGCGCTGTGTTACAGTTGTGTAAGATGTCTGTTGACATGGTTATGTGTGCTGCTTGTAACTCAACCCCGTCTTCAGCGGGGTCACTCATGTGTGAACAATGTTTCTTATCTCCACAAGGTCACAATTCACAGGCACCTCACTGGCTAGATAGCTTTAAAAGCATGATTCAGAATGTAAATTCAGATTTAGCTGCTGCTAAAAGAGAAAGACAGGTGTTACAGCATTCTATTGATTGTGTGGCAAAAGCAGCAGATACCAGGAAGGTTTCTCAGCCCCCTCTAGTGGTTTTACATAAACGCTCACTGCCACAAGGTGCTCCAGTCTGATTCTGATCAGCCTGATGTGGATGATGATGATATGGATGAGGACAGCTCTCCTCATCCATATCAGGGGTGGAGGCCCTCATTTATGCTGTAAGAGAGATTCTTCACATACCGGATCAGGAGGCAGAACTGGATGAGGAGTTGTATTTTAATGTTATACCTAAGACTTCAGGCACTTTTCCTGTGTCAAAGGAATTAAACTCCCTGGCCAGGGAGGCATGGGTAAACCCTGACAAGAAGTTTAAAATTCCTCAGAGGTTTCTATCTACTTTTCCCCTCCCAGCTGAGGATAGGAAGGTATGGGAAAAAACCCCATCGGTCGATACGTCTGTCTCCAGATTGTCTAAGAAATTGGTACTGCCGGTGCCAGGGGCTATATCCCTGAAAGAGCCAGTCGACCATAAAATTGAGACTACGCTCAAAGCAATTTATAAGGCAGCAGGCACAGCACAACACCCCACAATTGTTTGTGGGTGGATTTCCAGGGCAATGGTCAAGTGGTCTGATGCTGTTATTGATAGTTTAGACTCTCTGCCTCGGGATGAGGTCATTACTCTGCTGCAACACATACAGGATGCTGCAAATTTTATGAGTGAGGCTATTAAGGAATTGTGTAAGATACATGGCCGCACTACTGCTATGGCAGTGTCGGCACGCAGGGCTCTGTGGTTGCGTCAATGGTCAGCGGAAGCTGATTCCAAAAAGGGTGTAGAAAATCTTCCCTTTACAGGTGATGCCTTGTTTGGGGATGAACTGAATAAATGGATCTCCCAGGCAACGGTGGGTTTACTACCTATCTGCCGTCGGCTGCGCCACCTGCTCGAAGTCCTTACACAGGTCCCTCCTTGCAGTCTTTTCGTGTGGCAAGGTTCAGAGGCAGGGGCCAAGGGCTTTCCACTACTTCCAGAGGATCTCTTGGTAAGTCCTGTAAACCTGCAACTGCTGTTTTCCTGGACCAGACCACCGGATCCCCTGCCGCTAAGCCTTCCGCGTGACAGTTGACCCCAGAAGCAAGGTGACTTTCAGGTGGGTGCTCGCCTTCAACACTTCACCCACGTGTGGGCGGAGTACTGCCTGGATCCTTTGGTGAGGGATCTCATTTCCCAGGGATACTGGCTGGAATTTCAAGCACTTCCTCCTCACAGATTTTTTAGATTGGGCTTACCAGTTTTACCCGATGCAAAAGTTACCTTGCAAGAAGCAATTCAAAAACTTTTGCGGACAGGGGTTGTAGTTCCATTACCTCCTCCTTTACACAAAAGGGGCTTTTACTCCAGTCTTTTTGTCGTTCCAAAACCGGTTCGGTGCGGCCCATCTTAATCCTGAAGTATCTAAACCGGTATCTGCGGGTGTTCAAATTCAATATGGAATCCCTGTGGGCAGTGGTGTCCGGTCTGGAGGAAGGAACATTCTTGGCATCCCTGAATGTCAAGGATGCTTACCTACACATTCCTATGTGGCCCCCTCATCAGGCTTACCTTAGGTTCGCCATCTTGAATGACAACTTCCAGTTTCAGGCCTTGCCCTTAGGCCTGTCCACAGCTCCAAGGGTTTTCACCAAAGTCATGGTGGAGATGATGCTGCAGATGCGCAGAATGGGAGTCAACATTGCCCCCTACTTGGATGATCTCCTGATAAAGGCTATGTCCAGGGAACGTCTACTGCACAGCATCGATCAGACGACTCGCCTGCTTACGGATCATGGGTGGATTCTAAACTTCCAGAAATCTCACCTGGAACCAACCCAACATCTCCAATTCCTGGGAATGATACTGGATACAGTAACTCAAAAGGTATTTCTCCCATTGGACAAGGCCTTGGCCATCCAGGCTTTGGTTCGCTCACCCTCGCAAGGTGTCCATACATCTTTGCATACGTTTGCTGGGCAAGATGGTTGCTGCTAACGAGGCAATCCAATATGGCAGATTTCATGCCCGGCCTTTACAGCTGGATCTGCAGGACAAATGGTCGGGGTCTCACCTTCACATGCACCTTATCTCCGAAAGCCCGGATTTCTCTGTTTTGGTGGCTACAAGTTCCTCACCTGGTAGAAGGCAGGAATTTCAATATCCACTCGTGGATTCTACTGACAGCGGATGCCAGCCTCCGGGGTTGGGGGGCTGTGACCCAAGGGTCCCAGTTTCAGGGGATATGGTCGGTTCAGGAATCTACTCTGCTGATAAACTTCCTGGAACTCAGAGCAATTTACAATGCCCTTCTGCTAGCTTCCCATCTCCTGAGGGAACGAGCAATCCAGGTTCAATCGGACAACACCACAGCGGTGGCATACATAAACCGACAAGGGGGAACAAGCAGCAGAACAGCAATGCGAGAAGTGTCAAAAAACCTCCTCTGGGCAGAGGTCAATGCAAGGGCCATCTCAGCCCTATTCATTCCAGGAGTGGACAACTGGGAAGCGGACTTCTTTGGCAGACACGACCTCCATCCGGGGGAATTGGGTCTACATCCCCAGGTGTTTCAACAATTAGTTCACCGGTGGGACTGTCCACAGATAGACCTGATGGCTTCTCATCTCAACAAGAAGCTATACCATTGCTATTCCAGAACAAGGGATCCGCAGGCTGTAGCAGTGGACGCGCTGACGACGCCTTGGCCATACCAGATTGTGTACCTGTTCCCTCCTCTATCACTAATCCCAAAAGTTCTGAAAAGACTAAAAAACGAAAGTGTTCTGGCAATTCTAATTGCCCCGTAATGGCCTCGACGGGCGTGGTACTCAGACCTCCTAGCCATGGCTCTGGAGGATCCCTTGCCTCTGCTGCTCCAAAACGATCTTTTTCAGCAAGGTCCATTTGTCTATCCAGACTTACAGCGGCTACGTTTGATGGCTTGGAAGTTGAGAGGGAGATTCTAGCAAGAAAAGGTCATCCCTCCCAGGTTATTTCCACTATGGTCCAAGCCAGGAAGATGGTGACGTCAAAACATTATCATCGTATCTGGAAAAAGTATGTTTACTGGTGTGAAAGTAGAAAGGTGTCTCCCGTGGATATGGGCCTACAGTTAGGGTCCATCAAGGTTCAGATTTCTGCGCTCTCTATTTTCTTCCAGAAACAACTTGCCGTGTTGCCTGAAGTTCAAACTTTCCTGAAGGGAGTTCTTCATTTGCAACTGGCCTTTGTACCTCCCATGGCTCCGTGGGATCTCAATGTGGTTCTGTCTTTTCTCCAATCGGACTGGTTTGAACCCTTACATAGGGTGGAGTTAAAATTTCTCATCTTGAAAACAGTGATGTTATTAGCATTGGCGTCTGCCAGACATGTGTCTGAATTGGGGGCCTTATCCTGTAAGAGCCCTTATTTGATATTTCATGAAGACAGGGAGGAACTTAGGACCCGTCCTCAGTTTTTGCCTAAAGTGGTGTCAGCCTTTCATGTGAATCAACCTATCGTGGTTCCAGTGTTGTCTGATGCTTCCGTTGGTCCTGAGTCCTTGGATGTGGTCAGGGCTCTGAGGATTTATGTCAGATGGATGCCTCCAAGATTGGTCGGCCGGCTTCTAAGCAAACTATTGCTCGCTGGCTCAGGTTAACCATTCAACAGGCCTATACTTCTGCGCCACTGCCCTTGCCGACGTCTATTCAGGCCCGCTCAAGAGGTTGGTGGGATCTTCCTCTGCGGCTGCCCGGGGAGTATCAGCCCTTCAGTTGTGCCGAGCTGCTACTTGGTCTGGTGCAAACACGTTTGTTAAATTCTATAGGTTTGACACCTTGGCCAAGGATGATCTTAAGTTTGGTCAGGCGGTTTTACAGGGATCTCAGCACTCTCCCACCCATTTGGGAGCTTTGGGACTTCCCCATAGTACTAAAGTACAAGACCCCAGTATCCACTAGGACAAAGTAGAAAATAGGAACTTAATACCTACTGGTAATTCCTTTTCTCCTAGTCCGTAGTGGATACTGGGCACCTGCCTCGGTTCTTCGTTCTTGTTTACCTGTGTAAGTATTTGGTTGGACCGGCATTGCGGTCCAGTTACGTTGTTGGGATAGCTGTGCTATCCTGGTTAGGTTGGTTTTGCTATCCTCTTTTCTGGTTAGCACCCTCATTTCGTTTATTGTTGTGTGTTGGCTTTTTGCCTCACCGCTGTTGTATTGTTTCTTCTCTCATGTTATGTCCGTCTCCTCGAGCATAGTTTTCCTAGACTGAGCCTGGTAGGAGGGGCATAGAGTGGAGGAGCCAGCACACACATACACACACCAAAGGTTTTAAAGTGCCAGGCTCCAGTGGACCCGATCTATACCCCATGGTACTAAAGTACAAGACCCCAGTATTCACTACGGACTAGGAGAAAAGGAATTACCGGTAGGTATTAAATTCCTATTTTCTTTTTAACATTTTACACCTCTTGTAGGCTCTGAATTAAAAGGTGTTGCGTCATCATCTGAGGTTACAGAAGATGATGCCTAACTGACAGCAGTTCTAGAACCACAATTGCAAATTAAGGCCAAGGCCTTAATCTGTTTTTCGGCAGTAAACTTTCCCTGTGTTGTGAAATATTGTTTTGATTTCAGGTGCCCTTTCTTGAAATCATTATGCCCTTGAGCACTGGCTTTAGTAGATGTTGAAGTACTAATATCACTATCATCATGACTGACAGCAGCCACAGCACTAGTTTGTGGTTGCTGCTCCTGCTCTTTCATCAACTGATCGTGATCCATATCTACTCACATCGCTTGCGGTGGCATGGCTTGGCCCTGAACACACACTAGTTTTACATAACATGAAAACACTTTTTCTGTTTTTTAACAAATGACATCAACTTCACACTGCCAGTCTAACAGTGCATACATATTATTAACGCAGTGACACAGTTTGGCCCTGAACACACACAAGTTTAGCAAAAAAAGAAAACACTTTTTTCTGCTTTTTAAAAGATGACAACAACTTCACACAGCAACTTTCACAGTGCTTATATATTAACCCGGTGGCAGGCTTGGCTGAGAACACACAAGTTTTGCAAAAAAGAAAGCATTTTTTGTAGAGATGAGCGCCGGAAATTTTTCGGGTTTTGTGTTTTGGTTTTGGGTTCGGTTCCGCGGCCGTGTTTTGGGTTCGACCGCGTTTTGGCAAAACCTCACCGAATTTTTTTTGTCGGATTCGGGTGTGTTTTGGATTCGGGTGTTTTTTTCAAAAAAGACTAAAAAACAGCTTAAATCATAGAATTTGGGGGTCATTTTGATCCCAAAGTATTATTAACCTCAAAAACCATAATTTACACTCATTTTCAGTCTATTCTGAATACCTCACACCTCACAATATTATTTTTAGTCCTAAAATTTGCACCAAGGTCGCTGGATGACTAAGCTAAGCGACCCTAGTGGCCGACACAAACACCGGGCCCATCTAGGAGTGTCACTGCAGTGTCACGCAGGATGTCCCTTCCAAAAAACCCTCCCCAAACAGCACATGACGCAAAGAAAAAAAGAGGCGCAATGAGGTAGCTGTGTGAGTAAGATAAGCGACCCTAGTGGCCGACACAAACACCGGGCCCATCTAGGAGTGTCACTGCAGTGTCACGCAGGATGTCCCTTCCAAAAAACCCTCCCCAAACAGCACATGACGCAAAGAAAAAAAGAGGCGCAATGAGGTAGCTGTGTGAGTAAGATAAGCGACCCTAGTGGCCGACACAAACACCGGGCCCATCTAGGAGTGTCACTGCAGTGTCACGCAGGATGTCCCTTCCAAAAAACCCTCCCCAAACAGCACATGACGCAAAGAAAAAAAGTGGCGCAATGAGGTAGCTGTGTGAGTAAGATAAGCGACCCTAGTGGCCGACACAAACACCGGGCCCATCTAGGAGTGGCACTGCAGTGTCACGCAGGATGTCCCTTCCAAAAAACCCTCCCCAAACAGCACATGACGCAAAGAAAAAAAGAGGCGCAATGAGGTAGCTGTGTGAGTAAGATAAGCGACCCTAGTGGCCGACACAAACACCGGGCCCATCTAGGAGTGTCACTGCAGTGTCACGCAGGATGTCCCTTCCAAAAAACCCTCCCCAAACAGCACATGACGCAAAGAAAAAAAGAGGCGCAATGAGGTAGCTGTGTGAGTAAGATAAGCGACCCTAGTGGCCGACACAAACACCGGGCCCATCTAGGAGTGTCACTGCAGTGTCACGCAGGATGTCCCTTCCAAAAAACCCTCCCCAAACAGCACATGACGCAAAGAAAAAAAGAGGCGCAATGAGGTAGCTGTGTGAGTAAGATAAGCGACCCTAGTGGCCGACACAAACACCGGGCCCATCTAGGAGTGGCACTGCAGTGTCACGCAGGATGTCCCTTCCAAAAAACCCTCCCCAAACAGCACATGACGCAAAGAAAAAAAGAGGCGCAATGAGGTAGCTGTGTGAGTAAGATAAGCGACCCTAGTGGCCGACACAAACACCGGGCCCATCTAGGAGTGTCACTGCAGTGTCACGCAGGATGTCCCTTCCAAAAAACCCTCCCCAAACAGCACATGACGCAAAGAAAAAAAGAGGCGCAATGAGGTAGCTGTGTGAGTAAGATAAGCGACCCTAGTGGCCGACACAAACACCGGGCCCATCTAGGAGTGGCACTGCAGTGTCACGCAGGATGTCCCTTCCAAAAAACCCTCCCCAAACAGCACATGACGCAAAGAAAAATTAAAGAAAAAAGAGGTGCAAGATGGAATTGTCCTTGGGCCCTCCCACCCACCCTTATGTTGTATAAACAGGACATGCACACTTTAACCAACCCATCATTTCAGTGACAGGGTCTGCCACACGACTGTGACTGAAATGACGGGTTGGTTTGGACCCCCACCAAAAAAGAAGCAATTAATCTCTCCTTGCACAAACTGGCTCTACAGAGGCAAGATGTCCACCTCATCATCATCCTCCGATATATCACCGTGTACATCCCCCTCCTCACAGATTATCAATTCGTCCCCACTGGAATCCACCATCTCAGCTCCCTGTGTACTTTGTGGAGGCAATTGCTGCTGGTCAATGTCTCCACGGAGGAATTGATTATAATTCATTTTAATGAACATCATCTTCTCCACATTTTCTGGATGTAACCTCGTACGCCGATTGCTGACAAGGTGAGCGGCGGCACTAAACACTCTTTCGGAGTACACACTTGTGGGAGGGCAACTTAGGTAGAATAAAGCCAGTTTGTGCAAGGGCCTCCAAATTGCCTCTTTTTCCTGCCAGTATAAGTACGGACTGTGTGACGTGCCTACTTGGATGCGGTCACTCATATAATCCTCCACCATTCTTTCAATGGTGAGAGAATCATATGCAGTGACAGTAGACGACATGTCCGTAATCGTTGTCAGGTCCTTCAGTCCGGACCAGATGTCAGCATCAGCAGTCGCTCCAGACTGCCCTGCATCACCGCCAGCGGGTGGGCTCGGAATTCTGAGCCTTTTCCTCGCACCCCCAGTTGCGGGAGAATGTGAAGGAGGAGATGTTGACAGGTCGCGTTCCGCTTGACTTGACAATTTTCTCACCAGCAGGTCTTTGAACCCCAGCAGACTTGTGTCTGCCGGAAAGAGAGATCCAAGGTAGGCTTTAAATCTAGGATCGAGCACGGTGGCCAAAATGTAGTGCTCTGATTTCAACAGATTGACCACCCGTGAATCCTTGTTAAGCGAATTAAGGGCTCCATCCACAAGTCCCACATGCCTAGCGGAATCGCTCCGTGTTAGCTCCTCCTTCAATGTCTCCAGCTTCTTCTGCAAAAGCCTGATGAGGGGAATGACCTGACTCAGGCTGGCAGTGTCTGAACTGACTTCACGTGTGGCAAGTTCAAAGGGCATCAGAACCTTGCACAACGTTGAAATCATTCTCCACTGCGCTTGAGACAGGTGCATTCCACCTCCTATATCGTGCTCAATTGTATAGGCTTGAATGGCCTTTTGCTGCTCCTCCAACCTCTGAAGCATATAGAGGGTTGAATTCCACCTCGTTACCACTTTTTGCTTCAGATGATGGCAGGGCAGGTTCAGTAGTTTTTGGTGGTGCTCCAGTCTTCTGTACGTGGTGCCTGTATGCCGAAAGTGTCCCGCAATTCTTCTGGCCACCGACAGCATCTCTTGCACGCCCCTGTCGTTTTTTAAAAAATTCTGCACCACCAAATTCAAGGTATGTGCAAAACATGGGACGTGCTGGAATTTGCCCATATTTAATGCACACACAATATTGCTGGCGTTGTCCGATGCCACAAATCCACAGGAGAGTCCAATTGGGGTAAGCCATTCCGCGATGATCTTCCTCAGTTGCCGTAAGAGGTTTTCAGCTGTGTGCGTATTCTGGAAAGCGGTGATACAAAGCGTAGCCTGCTTAGGAAAGAGTTGGCGTTTGCGAGATGCTGCTACTGGTGCCGCCGCTGCTGTTCTTGCGGCGGGAGTCCATACATCTACCCAGTGGGCTGTCACAGTCATATAGTCCTGACCCTGCCCTGCTCCACTTGTCCACATGTCCGTGGTTAAGTGGACATTGGGTACAACTGCATTTCTTAGGACACTGGTGAGTCTTTTTCTGACGTCCGTGTACATTCTCGGTATCGCCTGCCTAGAGAAGTGGAACCTAGATGGTATTTGGTAACGGGGGCACACTGCCTCAATAAATTGTCTAGTTCCCTGTGAACTAACGGCGGATACCGGACGCACGTCTAACACCAACATAGTTGTCAAGGCCTCAGTTATCCGCTTTGCAGCAGGATGACTGCTGTGATATTTCATCTTCCTCGCAAAGGACTGTTGGACAGTCAATTGCTTACTGGAAGTAGTACAAGTGGGCTTACGACTTCCCCTCTGGGATGACCATCGACTCCCAGCAGCAACAACAGCAGCGCCAGCAGCAGTAGGTGTTACACGCAAGGATGCATCGGAGGAATCCCAGGCAGGAGAGGACTCGTCAGAATTGCCAGTGACATGGCCTGCAGGACTATTGGCATTCCTGGGGAAGGAGGAAATTGACACTGAGGGAGTTGGTGGGGTGGTTTGCGTGAGCTTGGTTACAAGAGGAAGGGATTTACTGGTCAGTGGACTGCTTCCGCTGTCGCCCAAAGTTTTTGAACTTGTCACTGACTTATTATGAATGCGCTGCAGGTGACGTATAAGGGAGGATGTTCCGAGGTGGTTAACGTCCTTACCCCTACTTATTACAGCTTGACAAAGGCAACACACGGCTTGACACCTGTTGTCCGCTTTTCTGTTGAAATACCTCCACACTGAAGAGCTGATTTTTTTGGTATTTTCACCAGGCATGTCAACGGCCATATTCCTCCCACGGACAACAGGTGTCTCCCCGGGTGCCTGACTTAAACAAACCACCTCACCATCAGAATCCTCCTGGTCAATTTCCTCCCCAGCGCCAGCAACACCCATATCCTCCTCATCCTGGTGTACTTCAACACTGACATCTTCAATCTGACTATCAGGAACTGGACTGCGGGTGCTCCTTCCAGCACTTGCAGGGGGCGTGCAAATGGTGGAAGGCGCATGCTCTTCACGTCCAGTGTTGGGAAGGTCAGGCATCGCAACCGACACAATTGGACTCTCCTTGTGGATTTGGGATTTCGAAGAACGCACAGTTCTTTGCGGTGCTTTTGCCAGCTTGAGTCTTTTCAGTTTTCTAGCGAGAGGCTGAGTGCTTCCATCCTCATGTGAAGCTGAACCACTAGCCATGAACATAGGCCAGGGCCTCAGCCGTTCCTTGCCACTCCGTGTGGTAAATGGCATATTGGCAAGTTTACGCTTCTCCTCCGACAATTTTATTTTAGGTTTTGGAGTCCTTTTTTTACTGATATTTGGTGTTTTGGATTTGACATGCTCTGTACTATGACATTGGGCATCGGCCTTGGCAGACGACGTTGCTGGCATTTCATCGTCTCGGCCATGACTAGTGGCAGCAGCTTCAGCACGAGGTGGAAGTGGATCTTGATCTTTCCCTAATTTTGGAACCTCAACATTTTTGTTCTCCATATTTTAATAGGCACAACTAAAAGGCACCTCAGGTAAACAATGGAGATGGATGGATACTAGTATACTTATGGATGGACTGCCGAGTGCCGACACAGAGGTAGCTACAGCCGTGGACTAACGTACTGTGTCTGCTGCTAATATAGACTGGATGATTGATAATGAGATGAAATCAATATATATATGTATGTACATATAATATCACTAGTACTGCAGCCGGACAGGTAGATAATATATTTATTAGGTAATGATGACTGATGACGGACCTGCTGGACACTGTCAGCTCAGCAGCACCGCAGACTGCTACAGTAAGCTACTATACTATAGTAGTATGTACAAAGAAGAAAGAAAAAAAAAAACCACGGGTAGGTGGTATACAATTATGGATGGACTGCTGAGTGCCGACACAGAGGTAGCTACAGCCGTGGACTAACGTACTGTGTCTGCTGCTAATATAGACTGGATGATTGATAATGAGATGAAATCAATATATATATGTATGTATATATAATATCACTAGTACTGCAGCCGGACAGGTAGATAATATATTTATTAGGTAATGATGACTGATGACGGACCTGCTGGACACTGTCAGCTCAGCAGCACCGCAGACTGCTACAGTAAGCTACTATACTCTATAGAAGTATGTACAAAGAAGAAAGAAAAAAAAAAACCACGGGTAGGTGGTATACAATTATGGATGGACTGCCGAGTGCCGACACAGAGGTAGCTACAGCCGTGGACTAACGTACTGTGTCTGCTGCTAATATAGACTGGATGATTGATAATGAGATGAAATCAATATATATATATATGTATGTATATATAATATCACTAGTACTGCAGCCGGACAGGTAGATAATATATTTATTAGGTAATGATGACTGATGACGGACCTGCTGGACACTGTCAGCTCAGCAGCACCGCAGACTGCTACAGTAAGCTACTATACTATAGTAGTATGTACAAAGAAGAAAGAAAAAAAAAAAACCACGGGTAGGTGGTATACAATTATGGATGGACTGCTGAGTGCCGACACAGAGGTAGCTACAGCCGTGGACTAACGTACTGTGTCTGCTGCTAATATAGACTGGATGATTGATAATGAGATGAAATCAATATATATATGTATGTATATATAATATCACTAGTACTGCAGCCGGACAGGTAGATAATATATTTATTAGGTAATGATGACTGATGACGGACCTGCTAGACACTGTCAGCTCAGCAGCACCGCAGACTGCTACAGTAAGCTACTATACTCTATAGTAGTATGTACAAAGAAGAAAGAAAAAAAAAACCACGGGTAGGTGGTATACAATTATGGATGGACTGCCGAGTGCCGACACAGAGGTAGCTACAGCCGTGGACTAACGTACTGTGTCTGCTGCTAATATAGAGTCTAGACTGGATGATAAATTATTGATAATGAGATGAAATCAATATAATATCACTAGTACTGCAGCCGGACAGGTACTATATATATTTATTATGTAATGACTGATGACGGACCTGCTGGACACTGTCAGGTCAGCACAGCACCGCAGACTGCTACAGTAAGCTACTATAGTAGTATGTATAAAGAAGAATGAAAAAAAAAACCACGGGTAGGTGGTATACAATATTATATATATATATATATATATATATTATATACAATTATATATATATATATATATATATATATTAAACTGGTGGTGATTGATTATTAAACTGGTGGTCACTTCAGGACAGGTCACGTTGCAACTTGCAACTAGTACTCCGAGGCCTAAGCAGACAATCACAAAATATATTATTATACTGGTGGTCAGTGTGGTCACAACAATGGCAGTGTGGCACTGACTCTGGCAGCAAAAGTGTGCACTGTACGTTATATGTACTCCTGAGTCCTGCTCTCAGACTCTAACTGCTCCCCACTGTCAGTGTCTCCCCCACAAGTCAGATAATACACTTACAGTCACACTATCTAATCTATAAATATCACTTCAGCAAGTAGTATAGTAGTATACAGTAGTACTCCTTCTAATAATGCTCCCCGAAAATACTGTGTCTCTCTCTTCTCTAAACGGAGAGGACGCCAGCCACGTCCTCTCCCTATGACTCTCAATGCACGTGTGAAAATGACGGCGACGCGCGGCTCCTTATATAGAATCCGAGTCTCGCGATAGAATCCGAGCCTCGCGAGAATCCGACAGCGTGATGATGACGTTCGGGCGCGCTCGGGTTAGCCGAGCAAGGCGGGAAGATCCGAGCCTGCTCGGACCCGTGTAAAAAACCTGAAGTTCGGGCGGGTTCGGATTCAGAGGAACCGAACCCGCTCATCTCTAATTTTTTGTTTAACAAATAACTTCAAACTGCGAATTTCACAGTGTTTATATTATTAATGCTGTGGCAAGGCACCTACTGAGCATTATTGTACCACAATGCCGCTGCCTTGCCTTAAACAGTTAATTTTTTAAAATTTTTTGGTTTTTTTATATTTATTTTTTTACACTTTGCTGTGAGTTACTTCACTTATATTATAGAATTGAGACACACACATGTGGGTACCAGTGTGCATCAATAAATGGGTACTGCTGCACTGTATTACTATTAGGAACTCTAGGCTGCACTGTGAGCCGTTACAGAAAGAGTGTGCACCAGTAATGGGTTAATGTTGCCCTTTATTAGGAGCTCTGGGCTACACTGTAGGCAACTGACAAAAAACAACACCAATGTGCACCAAGGGTTAATGCTGCCCCTGTATTAGGAGCTCTGGGTTGCACTGCGGACAGTTACAGCACCAGTGTGACTGACTGTGCACCAATAGAGGATTAATTTAATGGTTAAAAAATAATCGCATAAAAAAAATATATAATGCTGTCCTTAGAAGGAACTGCAGTGCACCAGTAAAGATCCTAAAGGATAAATATTGCTATAATGCACTGGCAGTCTAGTGGATGTGTTCTCTGGGCCTAATTTAGAGTTGATTGTAGCAGAAAATTTGTTTGCAGTTGGGCAAAACCATGTGCACTGCAGGGGCGGGGGCAGATATAACATGTGCAGAGAGAGTAATACTCCTTTTCCACTAGCTCAAAAAACATGGGTAAATCACGGGGGCGCTCATTTACCCGTGTTTTTTGCTAGTGGAAAAGGGTCCCACTGCAAAAACCCGGATCAAGTGACCCGGGAATCATACACGGGTAGCTACCTGGGTAGGACACGGGAATGATCTGGGTAAGGTTGTAGTGTAAACGGAATCCGTGTCGATGCGACACTGCTCCCGTTTACACTGTATGGAAGGGTGGTGCTGGTAGATCATGGTATCTCCCAGCACCGCCCCTGCCATGTCACCCATAGCGTCACCAACCCGGCAATATGCCGGAATGGTGACTGCTGATGGGAAAGGGGCCATCGATGCGTGTCGCAGCTGGGTAGCACCCGTATCAGGCTCCCGGCTGCGACCCGCATCTTAGATGGAAAAGGGGTATGAGATTTGGGTGGCGTGTGTTCAAACTGAAATCTAAATTGCAGTGTAAAAATAAAGCACTCTGCACAGAAACAAAATAACTCACCCGAATCTAACTCTCTCTGCTGTTATATCTGCCACACCTGCAGTGCACATAGGGGGTAATTCCAAGTTGATCGCAGCAGAAAGAGTTAGATTTGGGTGGGTTATTTTATTTCTGTGCAGGGTAAATACTGGCTGCTTTATTTTTACACTGCAATTTAGATTGCAGATTGAACACACCCCAGCCAAATCTAACTCTCTCTGCACATGTTATATCTGCCTCCCCTGCAGTGCACATGGTTTTGCCCAATTGCTATCAAAAATCCTGCTGCGATCAACTTGGAATTACCACCATGGTTTTGACCAACTGCTAACAAATTTGCTGCTGCGATCAACTCTGTATTACCCCCACTGTCTGCTGCCTTGTGTGAAAAATGGAGCCCGAATCACCACGGGAGGGATTGGTGCCCGAATCTGAAACCCGTGAGATCTGATGACGGGAACATGACGTTTGGACTTGTTTTGAAATCTGAACAATATGGGTAAACCTGAACCACGGCTCGGATTCCTTCGGAACTTAAATTCGGATGGGCTCGGTTTTTAGGGACATCCCTACACACAGAGGTTTTTTAAGGTTTGGGGGGCAAGATATTTATTTATTAGCAGTTTCTTATATAGCACAGCATATTCCGTTGCACTTTACAATTAGAACAACAGTAATAAATCAAAACTGGGTAAAAACAGACAGACAGAGGTAGGAAGGCCCTGCTCGCAAGCTTACAATCTATAGGTATCATTTTGGCATCCCTAAATCGCTGAAGGTCACACCTCATTTGCAGCTGCAGTAACCTGCCACACCACCCACCTGATGCAGGGGTTAAACAGTAGTGAATATAGTGGCAGCCTGGAGTGTACACAGTTTGCTGAGCATTGTAGTGTGCCCAGTGCAGAATGCACCATTAGGCTCTAAACTCACTGTCAGGGCTGTAGGGTGCTTGGGCACATAAGCGGTGGTGGTAGTTATGGTAATACAGTATATAGCAGTGGTGATATAAATAAATGATTGCACAAATGCTTCAGGCTTTCTGCACTGTGGATGCATTGCTGCTTTCCGTGGCACTGTAAGGCTAAATTCTATTGTGTAATAAACATACTGTAGATCACCTAATTCCTCACTGCTGCAAGTACAGCAGCTTGGTTTCACTGCAAAGTGTACCATGGGCCTCATTCCGAGTTGATCACATGCTGCCGATTTTTGCAGCTCAGCGATCAGGTTACTACTGCGCATGCATATGCACCGCAATGCGCAGTCGCGTCGTACGGGTACAAACAGCATTGTTACTGTGCAATGCTTCTAGCGACGATTCCATATGCACAGTCGTTCGCAAAGAGATTGACAGAAAGAGGGCGTCTATGGGTGTCAACTTACCATTTTCTGGGAGTGGTAAGAAAAAAACGCAGGCATGCCCAGGCGTTTGCAGGGCGGGTGTCTGACGTCAATTCCTGGACCAGACAGGCTGAAGTGATCGCAAGGGCTGAGTATGTTCAGACCTACTCAGAAACTGCAATAAACTTTTTGGTCCCGCTCGGCTGCACATGCGATTGCACACTTGCAAAGCGAAAATACACTCCCCCTTGGGCGGTGACTATACAATTGCACAGCTGCAAAAAGTAGCTAGTGAGCGATCAACTCGGAATGATGACCCATGTCCCTTTTTCAGGTGGTGCTAATCAATGCAATTAAGGATGTTGCAAAGGCTGTAGGGCAGTGGTTCCCAAACTCGGTCCACAAGGACCCCAACAATTCTCATTTTCCAGGTCTCCTGACAGAATCACAATTGAAATAATTAGCTCCATCTGTGGCTCTATTAAAATTAGAGATGAGCGGGTTTGGTTCCCCCGAACTTCACTAACCGAGCCCGGATCCGAGTCAGGTTCGGGTTTACCCGCCTGACTCGGAAACCAGAACGAGCCAAAACATCATCATCCTGCTGTCGGATTCTCGCGGGGTTTGGATTCCATAAAAGGAGCTGCGCTTCGCCACCATTTTCACTCCAGCATTGGAGAGTGTAGCGAGAGGACGTGTCTCTGTCCTCAGTGTCCTGCATCAGTACGGTGGTCGTGTCTTGTGCTGCATCAGTCCAGTCACAGTGGTGGTGTCCTCTGCTGCCATATGTTTAGTGCTGCTGTATAAGTCCAGTCCAGTGGTGATGTGTTGTGCTGCATCAGTTCAGTGGTGGTGTATTGTGCTGCATCAGTCCAGTCACAGTGGTGGTGTCCTCTGCTGCCATATGTCCAGTGCTGCTGTATAAGTCCAGTCCAGTGGTGCTGTGTTGTGCTGTATCAGTTCAGTGGTGGTGTATTGTGCTGCATCAGTCCAGTCACAGTGGTGGTGTCCTCTGCTTCCATATGTCCAGTGCTGCTATATAAGTCCTGTCCATTGCAGTGGTGCTGTGTTGTTTTGCATCAGTACAGTGGTAGGTCTTGTGCTGCATCAGTCCAGTTACAGTGGTGGTGTCCTCTGCTGCCATATGTCCAGTGCTGCTGCATAAGTCCAGTCCATTGCAGTGGTGCTGTGTTGTCCTGCATCAGTCCAGTGGTGGTGTACCTGTGCTGCTGTATATGTCTAGTGGTACTGCCGTATATGTCCAGTGATATTGACGTATATGTCCAGCGGTACTGCTGTATAAATCCAGTGATACTGCCATATATGTCCAGTGGTACTGCCATATAATTCCCGTGATGCTGCTGTATATGTCCAGTGTTACTGCCATATTATTCCAGTGATACAGCCGTATGTCCAGTGGTACTGCTGTATAAATCCAGTGATAACTCCGTATATGTCCTGCGGTACTGCTGTATAAATCCAGTGGTACTGGCGTATAAATCCAGTGATAATGCTGTATAATTCCAGTGATACTACCGTATAATTCCAGTGGTACTGGCGTATAAATCCAGTGATACTGCTGTATAATTCTAATCCAGTGGTACTGCCATATAAATCCAGTGGTACTGCCATATAATTCCAGTAAAACTGCAGTATAATTCCAGTGATACTACCATATATTTCCAGTGATACTGCCGTATAATTCCAGTGAAACTGCCGTATAATTCAAGTGGTACTGGCGTATATTTCCAGTGCTACTGCCGTATAATTCCAGTGCTACTGCCGTATAATTCCGGTGATACTGCCGTATAAATCCAGTTGAGTGGTACTGCCGTATAAATCCAGTGGTACTGCCGTATAATTCTAGTGGTACTGGCGTATAAGTCCAGTGATACTGCCATATAAATCCAGTACAGTGGTACTGCCATATAAGTCTAGTGGTACTGTCATATAATTCCAGTGATACTGACGTATAATTCCAGTGATACTGCCGTATAATTCCAGTGGTAATGGCGTATAAATCCAGTGATACTGATGTATAAATCCAATCCAGTAGTACTGCCATATAAATCCATTGATACTGCCATATAATTCCAGTGGTACTGCCGTATAAGTTCAGTCCAGTGGTGCTGCCATATAAATTCAGTGGTGCTGTCCTGTGCTGTATATTATTTACTCCAAATAAAGGGGTTATTAATATTTAATCCAAATAAGTTTCACAGGGTTTGCCCTGTGTGGTGTAGAGGTACGCTCTCCTGTACCGCATATTATATAACTGCATAAAAATAATGGAGAACAAAAATTTGAAGGATAATATTGGGAAAGATCAAGAACCACTTCCTCCTAGTGCTGAAACTGCTGCCATTAGTCATGAAACAGACAATGAAATGCCATCAAACGTTGTCTGCCAAGGCCGATGCCCAATGTGATAGTAGAGGGCATGTAAAATCCAAAAAGCCAAAATTCAGTTAAAAGAACCCAAAAAATAAATTGAAATGGTCTGAGGAGAAAAGTAAACTTGCCAATATGCATTTACGAAATGGAGTGACAAGGAATGGCTAAGGCCCTGGCCTATGTTCATGACTAGTGGTTCAGCTTCACATGATGATGGAAGACCTCATCCTCACGCTAGAAAACTTATAAGAGTTAAGCTGGCAAAAGCACAGCAAAGAACTGTGCGTTCTAAAATGGTATCACAAATCCCCAAAGAGAGTATAAGTGTGTCAGCGGTTGCGATGCCTGACCTTCCCAACACTGGACGGGAAGAGGTGGCTCCTTCCACCATTTGCACGCCCTCTGCAAGTGCTGGATGTAGCACCCACAGTCCAGTTTCTGATTTTCAAATTGAAGATGTCACTGTTGAAGTACACCAGGATGAGGATATGGGTGTTGCTGGTGCTGAGGAGGATGATGACGATGAGGATTTTGATGGTGATGTGGTTGATTAAATCAGGCACCGGGGGAGACACCTGTTGTCCGTGGGACGAATAAACCCATTGTGATGCCTGCCAAAATACCAAAAAAGCCACCTCTTTGGTGTGGAATTATTTTTCCACAAATCCGGACAACAGGTATCGAGCCGTGTGTTGCCTCTGTCAATCTGTAATAAATAGGAGTAAGGACGTTAACCACCTAGGAACATCCTACCTTATACGTCAACTGCTGCGCATTCATCAGAAGTCAGTGTCAAGTTGTGAAACTTTGGGTAAGAGCGTAAGCAGTCCACTGACAACTAAATCCCTTCTACCTCTTGTACCCAAGCTCCTGCAAGCCACACCACCAACTACCTCAACGTCAACTTCCTCCTCAGTCAGGAACATCAGTAGTCCTGCAAGCTATGTCACTGGCAAGACTGAGGAGTCCTCTCCTAACTGGGATTCCTCCGGAGCATCCTTGAGTGGTACGCTTACTGCTGCTGTTGCTGTAGTACAAATAGTACAAGTCGGAAGACCACTTTTACTACTTCAACTAAGCCATTGACTGTCCAACAGTCCTTTGTGAGGAAGATGAAATATGACCAGTCATCCTGTTGCAAAGCGGATAACTGAGGCCTTGACAGCTACGTTGGTGTTAGACGTGTTTCCGGTATCCACCATTAATTCAGTGGGACTTAGAGAATTGATGGAGGTAGTGTGTCCCCGGTTTCCAAATCCCATCTAGGTTCCACTTCACTAGGCAGGCGATAATATGTACAGAGACGTCAGAAAAAGTGTCTTCGTGTCCTAAATAATGCAGTTGTACCCACTGTCCACTAAACCACGGACATGTGGACAAGTGGAACAGAGCAGACTAAGGACTATATGATTGTGACAGCCCACTGGGTAGATGTATTACCTCCCGCAGCAACAACAGCAGCGGCACCAGTAGCATCATCTCGCAAATGCCAACTCATTCCTAGGCAGGCTACACTATGTATCACCGCTTTCCGTAAGAGGCACACCGCTGACAACCTCTTACGGAAACTGAGGGACATCATCGCACAATGGCTTACCCCAATTAGACTCTCCTGGGGATTTGTGATATCGGACAACGCCACCAATATTGTGTGTCCATTACAGCTGGGCAAATTCCAGCACGTCCCATGTTTTGCACATACAATTAATTTGGTGGTGCAGGATTTTTATTTAAATGACATGGACGTGATGGAGATGCTGTCAGTGGTACTTTCGACATTCAGCCACTGCTTGCCAAAGACTGGAGCTCCAACAAACACTCCTGCCATCACCTGAAGCAAGAGGTGCCAACGAGGTGGAATTCAACACTCTATATGCTTCAGAGGATGGAGGAGCAGCAAAAGGCCATTCAAGCCTATAGATCCACCTATGATATAGGCAAAGAAGGGGGAATGCACCAGACGCAAATGCAGTGGAGAATGATTGCCGTCTTGTGCAAGGTTCTCCAACCCTTTGAACTTGCCACACAAGAAGACAGTTCAGACATGACCAGCTTGAGTCAGGACATTCCACTCATCAGGCTTTTGCAGAAGCAGCTGGAGAGATTGAAGGAGGAGCTAAGACGGAGCGATTCCGCAATGTATGTAGGACTTGTGGATGGAGCCCTTCATTCACTTTGCCAGGATTCAAGGGTGGTCATTCTGTTGAAATCAGATCACTACATTTTGGCCACCGTGCTCGATCCTAGGTTTAAAGCCTACGTTGTATCTCTCTTTCCGGCAGACACAAGTCTGCAGAGGTTCAAAGACCTGCTGGGTAGAAAATTGTCAACTCAAGCGGAACGTGACCCGTCAACAGCTACTCCTTCATTTTTTCCCGCAACTGGGGCTGCGAGGAAAAGGATAAGATTTCCTATCCCACCCACTGGCTATGATGCAGGGCAGCCAGGAGCGAGTGCTGACATCTGGTCTGGACTGAAGGACCTGCCAACGATTACTGACATGTCGTCTACTGTCACTGCATATGATTCTGTCACCATTGAAAGAATGGTGGAGGATTATATGAGTGACAGCATCCAAGTAGGAATGTCAGACAGTCCGTATGTATACTGGCAGGAAAAAGAGGCAATTTGGAGGCCCTTGCACAAACTGGCTTTATTTTACCTAAGTTGCCCCCCCTCTAGTGTGTACTCTGAAAGAGTGTTTAGTGCAGCCAGTAACCTTGTCAGCGATCGCCATAGGAGGTTACTTACACAAAATGTGGAGAAGATAATGTTCATTAAAATGAATTAGAAATTCCTCCGGGAAGACCTTTACCAGCAATTGCATCCGGAAAGTACACAGGGACCTGTGATGGTGGATTCCAGTGGGGACAAAATAATTCTCTGTGAGGAGGAGGAGGATGTACACAGTGAAAGGGGTGAGGAATCGGAGGATAAGGTCGACATCTTACCTCTGTAGAGCCAGTGTGTGCAAGGAGAGATTGATTGCTTCTTTTTTGGTGGGGGCACAAACCAACCAGTCATTTCAGTCACAGTCGTGTGGCAGACCCTGTCGCTAAAATTATTGGTTTGTTAAAGTGTGCATGTCCTGTTTATACAACATAAGGCTGGGTGGGAGGGACCAAGTACAATTCAATCTTGCACCTCTTTTTCTTCTTTGCATCATGTGTTGTTTGGGGACTAGTTTTTTAAATTGCCATCCTGTCTGTCACTGCCATACAAGTCCATGGATACTGCCGTATAAGTCCAGTCCAGTGGTGCTGTCTTGTGCTGCATCAGTCCAGTGGTGGTGTCTTGTGCTGCCATAAGTCCAGTGGTGGTGTCCTGTGCTGTATATGATTTACTGCAAAAAAGGGTTATATACATTACTTACATTATTATCCAAATAATTTTTACAGGGTTTGCCCTTTGGGGTGTAGGGGTACGCTCGCCTGTGCTGCATATTATTATAATAGCTCCAAATAAAAGGGTTATTATTATCCAATTAGTTTTACAGGCTTTGCCGTGTGTGTGTGTGTGTGTGGTTTAGGGGTACGCTCTCCTGTGCCACCAATATTGTGTGTGCATTACATCTGGGCAAATTCCAGCACGTCCCATGTTGTTTGTGCCGCACACTTGTGTCGCTTAGCTTAGTCATACAGCTACCTCACTGCACCTATTTTTCTTTTTTGCACGATGTGCTGTTTGGGGCCTAGTTTTTTTAAGTGCCATCCTGTCTGCCACTGCAGTGCTACTCCTAGATAGGCCAGGTGTTTGTGCTGCACACTTGTGTTGCTTAGCTTAGTCATACAGCTACCTCATTGCACCACTTTTTCTTCTATGCAATATGTGTTGTTTGGGGCCTATTTTTTAAATCTGCCATCCTGTCTGCAACTGCAGTGCCACTCCTAGATGGGCCAGGTGTTTGTGCCGCATGTGAGGACCAGGAGTATTAGAGCATAAACTCAGAGTGTACTCAAGGACTTCTGGCTCAGGTCACGCAGACAGGAGACAGATAAAGATATAACAATATATTTATTAGAGATTTACTTAGTACAAGCTCTCTAAATCAACTATAAGATAAACACATTTGAAATTAACTCCAGAACAACAGGTCCCAATAAACACCAGTTTACCGTCAGACTTCCCAGCACTTTCCTACATGCTCTTGTCCGGATGCAGTATGTCAGGTCCGGGTGTTTTTGTGAATCCGTTAACCTGGAACCAACCACAGGGGTAGGTGCTGGGGTATGAAGAAAACAGGGAGGACGAAGGAAGTTCCGTTTCATATATTTATTAAAGTAACAATTCAGTAAGGAGTTAAATGACTAGTTGTTAATCATCATTATACTGAAGTATTGCAGGAATGACAGAAATAATATGCAAGAGAAAACTCAGAAATAAATAAAAGAAATGTTCATGGAAACATATGCACAAACAAGCTGAAGAATAAATGTTGAATTGTCCAAATATAAACAGGCTTTAATGCTGAACTGCAGATTGTGTTTAACTGGTTAATGCAGACATGGAGAATTAACTGTAAGAATTTGCAATGGAGTTTTAAGAGTTAACTGAGAGACTGTGAAGAATTATCCTTGTAATGACAACATAGAAAAAGTACTGAATTGGGTTACTTGCGGGTTCCGGAGATCACTGTGAAACTGTAGTAGATGGCGAGGTGATGAATGGGTTAAATGCAGAGTTGAACAAACGAACAGCTGAGGGAATTGGAATCCTCCAGACTTTGTATGATAGGCAGACAGACAAGGTAACCTCATGCAGGACACTGGGAATCCAAGTGTTTCCAATAGGTGTGCAATTGACTGATAGCACAATGGAGAGCCGGTAGATCTTTGGCAGTGAAGGCTGCAAAACGGACCTCTGGGAACGGAGGCGATATCTGGACCACGGGAATCACACAGGAATGCACGGAGAGAGTTCAGAGCTAGAGCACAGCTTTGATACAACAAAGCACTGGCCCAGAGTGACATAATCCCAGCCTACTTAAAGGCAGCACAAGCACGGGATTGGCTTACACCTGCCCACAGGTGTTTTCACAAGTGCTCAGTATTAGCTATTTGGTCTCCAACATGGCCACCTCCTATACAGCAGACACACCGCAGTGCCCCAGGCCATTTGGTCCCCGCACTCACAGTTCCCAGACTCTGCACCACCTGTGCCATTGATCACGCCGTGTCCCCACACGGGCGCACAGCACCGCGAGCAACCGCACTGGCAACGGACGAACCCCAGAACCCGCAAAGGTGAGAGACCGGTTCGTGACAGTACCCCCTCTTCTACGGGTGGTCTCCGAACACCTTTGAACCTTGTCAGGATTTTTGAAGAAGTATTTCTGTACCAGTCTTGGAGCATGAACATCTTCAGAGAAAACCCAGGATCTCTCCTCCGGGCCGTAACCCTTCCAGTCGACCAGAAACTGTAAACGTCCATATCGGGAACGTGAGTCCACAATCTCTTTAACTTCAAATTCCTCATTCTGCAAAGAGTGAACTTTAGGAGATTTGGACTGGGTAGTACGGTACTTATTGAGAATCAAAGGCTTCAGTAAAGATGTATGAAAGGCGTTAGGAATTCTCAAAGACGGTGGCAGCTTGACTTTGTATGACACAGGGTTGAGTACCTTTACAATGGGAAATGGACCAATAAACCTGGGAGCAAATTTCTTAGAAGGAACTTTGAACTTGAGATTGCGCGTAGAAATCCAAACTTGGTCTCCCACTTTGTAATTCGGTACAGCTTTACGTTTTTTATCTGCAAAAGATTTATAACGAGCGGAAGTTTTGACCAAGGACTTACGTACACAACTCCAGATGCTAGATAGACGTTGAAGCTCTTGATCTGCCGCTGGGACCTCTAGGGCTGGCAATGGATGAAACTCTGGCACACGAGGATGAAAGCCGAAGTTAATATAAAAGGGCGTAGATTCTGAAGATGAATGGAAGAGATTATTATGAGCAAATTCTGCCAATGGAAGGTAGTCAACCCAGTCATCCTGTGAGGACGATATATATAGCCGGAGAAATGTTTCAAGGTCTTGGTTGACTCTCTCAGTTTGTCCATCTGTCTGAGGATGATATGCAGAAGAAAAGTTCAACTTGACATTTAAAGATGAACAAAGCGACCTCCAAAACTTGGCCACAAACTGTGTTCCCCGATCAGAAACAATTTCTCGAGGAAGGCCATGCAACTTGAAGATTTCAGAGATGAACAATCTGGCTAGTAAAGGGGCTGATGGTAACCCAGTTAATGGAATGAAATGTGCCATTTTCGAAAATCGATCCACTATCACCCAAATGGTATTTCGCCCTTTTGATGGAGGTAGATCGGTCACGAAATCCATTGAGATATGAGTCCATGGTTGTTTGGGTATGGATAGTGGATGTAACAACCCTGGTGGAGAACTTCTTGGACTCTTATGTTGGGCACATTTAGGACATGCTGCTATAAACTCTTGGACATGGGCTTTGAGACGTGGCCACCAATAAGACTGTTGAATAAACTTGAGAGTCTTTAGAACCCCAGGATGACCCATGAAGGAAGAGGAGTGAGCCCAGGTAAGCAGCCGTTTTCGAAGACTTGTGGCGACAAAGGTCTTGCCAGGCGGAGGAACTGGAGAGGTTCGAGTCATTAAAAAGGACCTAGGATTCACAATGGCTTGATTCGTGGTAGCATCATTTAATTCAGAAGAAGCAAAGGACCGGGAAAGAGCATCTGCCTTTTTGTTCTGAGACCCTGGACGATAGGTGAGTTTGAAATCAAATCGTGAGAAGAAAAGCGCCCATCGGGCTTGTCGTGGATTCAAACACTGAGCTGACTGCAGATACAGAAGATTCTTATGATCAGTATAAACTGTAATGCGATGTTGAGCTCCTTCTAGAAGGTATCTCCACTCCTCAAATGCCAACTTGATGGCAAGTAACTCTTGCTCACCGATTGCATAATTACGTTCTGCCGGGAGGAACTTACGGGAGAAATATCCGCAGGGATGGACCTTTTTATCTTCAAAGACTTGTGACAACACAGCTCCTACTGCTTCTGTAGATGCATCCACCTCTAGTAGAAAGGGACGATTCAGATCAGGCTGTCGAAGAATGGGGGCTGACACAAAGGCTTGCTTTAAATCAGAGAAGGCTTTGATTGCTTCTGAAGACCAGTTCGTAGGATTTGCTCCCTTACGAGTTAGGGCTGTGATGGGAGCAGCTAACGTAGAATAATTCTTAATGAATCTCCTATAGAAATTAGCAAAGCCGAGAAATCGCTGAATCCCCTTGAGAGTTGTAGGAGTGGACCAATCTCGGATAGCTTGTACCTTACCGGGATCCATACATAGCTCTGATCCAGAAATGATGTAACCAAGGAACGATATGGAAGATACTTCAAAAGTGCACTTCTCTAACTTACAATAAAGTTGATTTTTCCTCAGACGTGTCAGTACCTCTTTAACTTGGTGACGGTGAGACTTTATATCCCTAGAGAATATTAGGATATCATCCAGGTACACTACTAGACACTTGTAGAGAAGATCACGAAAAAGTTCATTCACATAGCTTTGAAAAACTGCAGGTGCATTACAAAGACCGAAAGGCATTACAAGGTATTCGTAATGCCCATCCCGGGTATTAAAAGCAGTCTTCCACTCGTCCCCTTCTCGGATGCGGATTAAATTGTAGGCCCCTCGGAGATCCAGTTTTGTAAACACAGTAGCTCCTTTTACCCGGTCAAATAATTCTGGAATTAAGGGTAATGGATACTTGTTTTTCACAGTGATCTCATTGAGTCCACGGTAATCTATGCATGGTCGTAACCCACCGTCCTTCTTCTTAACGAAAAAGAATCCGGCTCCTGCAGGTGAAGAAGATGGTCTGATAAATCCTTTGGTTAGATTTTCTTGTATATAATCAGACATAGCTTGCGTCTCTGGGATGGATAGCGGATAAATTCGTCCCCTAGGAGGTGTTTTACCCGGAACCAGGACAATTGGGCAGTCCCATTCGCGATGAGGAGGTAGAGAGTCTGCTGCTTGTTTACTGAAAACATCCGCAAAGGATTGATACACCGGAGGTAGGTCGGGAAGGCTGATTGACCGGAGAGGTACAATTGAGGCTAAACAGTTCTTGGTACAAGATTTACCCCATGAAAGGACTTCCATGGTTTGCCAATTAAGTTGAGGGTTATGTCTCTGCAGCCAAGGTAAACCAAGTATCACATCTTGAGAGGCTTTGGGAATCACGTAGAAGGAGAGGTATTCGGAATGGAGCACACCAACTTTCATCTTGAGACATACGGTTCGATGAGTAATTATACCATCTGGAATTCGACTTCCATCCACTGCTGTAACGGCAACTGCTGCTTCCAGAGGCATGGTTTGAACTTTAGACCGCATGACAAAGGCTGAGGAGATGAAGTTCTCGGCTGCCCCAGAATCTAGGAGAGCTGAAACTTTCACTGTAGAACTTGGCACTTCTAATTGAATAGACAAGGTCGGCTCTTTCCCAGAACGTGATTCTAGAGTAACTCCTAGCTTAACCTCTCTTGAATAAGCTAGGAGCGAGAGTTTCCCGGTCGGAGTTTGCAGAATTTAACTAAGTGTTCAGAGGACCCACAGTACATGCAGAGGTTACCCTGTCGACGACGAAGTCGTTCCTCTTCTGTGAGGCGAGAGCGCCCAATCTGCATAGGTTCGTCTGTCGTTACCGGAGACTGTGATGAAGAATCTTGTCGAGGCCTAGGATGATAACGTGGACTGGATCGCTCTGCCCTGGATTTCTCTAAACATCGCTCCCTGTAGCGTAGGTCAAGTTTGTTACAGAGAGAAATCAATTCATCCAGTTTAGTTGGCACATCCCGGATAGTTAAATCGTCCTTGATTCTCTCAGAAAGTCCATTCCAAAACGCGGCGATCAGGGCCTCCTCATTCCAGTTTAACTCTGAAGACAACGTGCGAAACTGAACAATATATTGATTGACAGGACGTAAACCTTGACGTAGACGGAGAATCTCCAAAGATGCTGAGGTGGTCCTGCCGGGTTCGTCAAAGATTCTCCGGAAAGAAGATACAAACTCTTTGTAATTAGAGAGGATAGGATCACCTCTCTCCCATAATGGTGATGCCCACTCCAGAGCCTGACCGGAGAGGAGGGCAATAATATATGCGACCTTAGAACGAGCTGATGGGAAACTGGCGGACATCAGTTCGAACTGGATCTCGCATTGATTCAGGAATCCCCTGCAAAGTTTTGGAGTTCCGTCAAACTTACTCGGAGAGGGTAACTGCAAGCGGGACGTAGGCAGCATCACAGGAGAAGCTGTAGTGGTAACTGGGACAACCGGAGTTGGAATCTGGACTTGAGACGTTTTAATTGCTGTATGAAGAGTCTCTAAACGGTCTGCCATAGTTTGCATAAACTGCACTATTTGTGTCTGTATAGACTCCTGGTTTTCCAGACGGGAAAGGATATTTGACGTAGCACCGCCTCCTGCGAATTGGTCACTTGACGGATCCATGTGGCCAGTGCTTACTGTCAGGTCCGGGTGTTTTTGTGAATCCGTTAACCTGGAACCAACCACAGGGGTAGGTGCTGGGGTATGAAGAAAACAGGGAGGACGAAGGAAGTTCCGTTTCATATATTTATTAAAGTAACAATTCAGTAAGGAGTTAAATGACTAGTTGTTAATCATCATTATACTGAAGTATTGCAGGAATGACAGAAATAATATGCAAGAGAAAACTCAGAAATAAATAAAAGAAATGTTCATGGAAACATATGCACAAACAAGCTGAAGAATAAATGTTGAATTGTCCAAATATAAACAGGCTTTAATGCTGAACTGCAGATTGTGTTTAACTGGTTAATGCAGACATGGAGAATTAACTGTAAGAATTTGCAATGGAGTTTTAAGAGTTAACTGAGAGACTGTGAAGAATTATCCTTGTAATGACAACATAGAAAAAGTACTGAATTGGGTTACTTGCGGGTTCCGGAGATCACTGTGAAACTGTAGTAGATGGCGAGGTGATGAATGGGTTAAATGCAGAGTTGAACAAACGAACAGCTGAGGGAATTGGAATCCTCCAGACTTTGTATGATAGGCAGACAGACAAGGTAACCTCATGCAGGACACTGGGAATCCAAGTGTTTCCAATAGGTGTGCAATTGACTGATAGCACAATGGAGAGCCGGTAGATCTTTGGCAGTGAAGGCTGCAAAACGGACCTCTGGGAACGGAGGCGATATCTGGACCACGGGAATCACACAGGAATGCACGGAGAGAGTTCAGAGCTAGAGCACAGCTTTGATACAACAAAGCACTGGCCCAGAGTGACATAATCCCAGCCTACTTAAAGGCAGCACAAGCACGGGATTGGCTTACACCTGCCCACAGGTGTTTTCACAAGTGCTCAGTATTAGCTATTTGGTCTCCAACATGGCCACCTCCTATACAGCAGACACACCGCAGTGCCCCAGGCCATTTGGTCCCCGCACTCACAGTTCCCAGACTCTGCACCACCTGTGCCATTGATCACGCCGTGTCCCCACACGGGCGCACAGCACCGCGAGCAACCGCACTGGCAACGGACGAACCCCAGAACCCGCAAAGGTGAGAGACCGGTTCGTGACACAGTATAGTTGTGCAGGATCACAGGAGTTTGAAGGAGCGTTCATACAGCAGAGCCAACAAGTCTGCAAATCCAGAGAAAAGTTGGTAATCCAGTAGCCACAATGCTCCCAGGCAAAATCCTCAGCACACTAGCAGGAGCTGAGACTCCATGACTAGTAGCTTGTAGAAGCCAAACTCACACACACACAGGAGATCTCTTGCATTCCCTGAAGTGTTTGAGTGATATGCATATAATAACTGTACCTACCAACATTCTTAAATACAAATTCAGTGTGCTTCTGTAAAGGGGTGTGGCTTTGTGGCACATCTCCATTTCTAAAACCCTGGAGGAGTGCCCAGCACTCCTGGAGATTGAGGGCTTCCTCCTGGCTCTCCCTGTGAACAGATGCTGTGCGTATGCCATGTGTGCTCCCTCAAATTTTCCACTTCCCATGGGTGGGATGGTGGGACAGTACCTGAAAGGCAGACTATCTTGCCAAAAGCCTGACATTTTGGCGTTCTGCATAACTCTTGAGGGACAATGATATTTTAAAAAACCATATATTTCACAATGGGCTGATTGCTTATTCTGTTTAATAAAGGTCTCACACTAAATAGGAACTTGGAATATTTTTTAGAAATGTTTTACAATTTGCACACATTTAGACATTTATGGGTATATCTACTAAAAAATAGGTTTTTATCAATTTTAAATGGATGGAAATCGATCTAAAACACATTTACTATAATTTAAACATTTATGAAAAAAACTTTAGTAAATGAATGCTTTAGCCCCCAAAACACAATATTGATTTAGATATATTTTTAATTTTAAAAAAGGGTGAAAATCAATTTTTAGTAAATATACCCCATAGTATCTCTTGTAACTGATGCAAATAATGCGTGTTAGCATACAACCCATGCGCAGAAGCGAATCTATGTATTCTGATTATCTTTGCTGGATCTCACTTTGCAGGAAATTGGCGTTTTGAAGTGGGATCTGGGCAGTAACTATGCGATTGCATTGAACTGCTCTATCTTGTGGAAGTGTCATATGTCTGTCAATGTGTTGCGGGCATGTATCTTGAGTACAGAGAAGGGAAGCCTGTATTAGACCTACAGGTATCTCTTGCACCTAGCATGGGGCTGGTGCAGTGCCAATACTAATGATGACAGTTATAGCTGTAGAAAGAAAAACAGTTTGCGAATCGGCTTTCTGCATGTAGCCACATGGATCCTCGCATGCAGTAAATCCGGCTTCTGCTGCATCACGCAAACACAGCCACTTTGCGTCCAACTCCAAACCAGCCCCATATTCTTTTGTGCATTTTCTTTTTACATTTTTGATTAGTGTCTCCTCAACTTTTTTTATAGTTGTATTTTGTAGCGAGTTTAGAATTACGGTATTATACTGTATGTCCAGTTGAGCAATAATCAGGATTGGTTCCACAGAATTTCTTAGTAACTATGTGACGCCTTGCTGACGTTGCTTCCTGGCGACGAACCGCCTTAGCAGGCGCGGGAAGACACATCAAGTATATATATATATATATATATATATACACTGCTCAAAAAAATAAAGGGAACACTTAAACAACACAATGTAACTCCAAGTCAATCACACTTCTGTGAAATCAAACTGTCCACTTAGGAAGCAACACTGATTGACAATCAATTTCACATGCTGTTGTGCAAATGAAATAGACAACAGGTAGAAATTATAGGCAATTAGCAAGACACCCCCAATAAAGGAGTTGTTCTGCAGGTGGTGACCACAGACCACTTCTCAGCTTCTATGCTTTCTGGCTGATGTTTTGGTCACTTTTGAAAGCTGGTGGTGCTCATGCTAGTGGTAGCATGAGACGGAGTCTACAACCCACACAAGTGGCTCAGGTAGTGCAGCTCATCCAGGATGGCACATCAATGCGAGCTGTGGCAAGAAGGTTTGCTGTGTCTGTCAGCGTAGTGTCCAGAGCATGGAGGCGCTACCAGGAGACAGGCCAGTACATCAGGAGACGTGGAGGAGGCCGTAGGAGGGTAACAACCTAGCAGCAGGACCGCTACCTCCGCCTTTGTGCAAGGAGGAACAGGAGGAGCACTGCCAGAGCCCTGCAAAATGACCTCCAGCAAGCCACAAATGTGCATGTGTCTACTCAAACGATCAGAAACAGACACCATGAGGGTGGTATGAGGGCCCGACGTCCAAAGGTGGGGGTTGTGCTTACAGCCCAACACCGTGCGGGATGTTTGGCATTTGCCAGAGAACACCAAGATTGGCAAATTCGCCACTGGCGCCCTGTGCTCTTCACAGATGAAAGCAGGTTCTCCCTGAGCACATGTGACAGACGTGACAGAGTCTGGAGACGCCAAGGAGAACGTTCTGCTGCCTGCAACATCCTCCAGCATGACCGGTTTGGCAGTGGGTCAGTAATGGTGTGGGGTGGCATTTCTTTGGGGGGCCGCACAGCCCTCCATGTGCTCACCAGAGGTAGCCTGACTGCCATTAGGTACCGAGATGAGATCCTCAGACCCCTTGTGAGACCATATGCTGGTGCGGTTGGCCCTGGGTTCCTCCTAATGCAAGACAATGCTAGACCTCATGTGGCTGGAGTGTGTCAGCAGTTCCTGCAAGACGAAGGCATTGATGCTATGGACTGGCCCGCCCGTTCCCCAGACCTGAATCCAATTGAGCACATCTGGGACATCATGTCTCGCTCCATCCACCAACGCTACGTTGCACCACAGACTGTCCAGGAGTTGGCGGATGCTTTAGTCCAGGTCTGGGAGGAGATCCCTCAGGAGACCATCCGCCACCTCATCAGGAACATGCCCAGGCATTGTAGGGAGGTCATACAGGCACGTGGAGGCCACACACACTACTGAGCCTCATTTTGACTTGTTTTAAGGACATTACATCAAAGTTGGATCAGCCTGTAGTGTATTTTTCCACTTTAATTTTGAGTGTGACTCCAAATCCAGACCTCCATGGGTTAATAAATTTGATTTCCATTGATCATTTTTGTTCGATTTTGTTGTCAGCACATTCAACTATGTAAAGAACAAAGTATTTAATAAGAATATTTCATTAATTCAGATCTAGGATGTGTTATTTTAGTGTTCCCTTTATTTTTTTGAGCAGTGTATATATATATATATATATATATATATTGGTAAGTACACTTCTATTGTGTTATGCTTTATATTTCTTGACAAAAGCTTGAATAAAAGAGCTGAAACATTGAAATACACACTTGGGGCCGGATGTCATGCCATCTGAGTTTTGGTGGCCGTGCGGGATGCCGGCTGAACTTATGGGGGCAATCACTTACAAGGCATGGTTTTGTCCCGTTATTAATTGCCCCTTTAGAAAAAACTCTGAGTATGGCCGACATCCCACATGGCCGCCGAACTCGGGCGGCATTACATCTGGCCTTTGGTGTGTAATTATTCTTTCCAAAGTCCGGAGTGCCGCCATATACCTTTTGTTGTATGTTCCACAGAATTATAAATGTTACTGCGGTTTCTTTTTCAGACAGAACTGTTGACATGGGGGTTATTTGCAAATGCCAAGACTTAAATCCATTAAAAAAGTTTTCAACTGACCTCAGTCCTTTTATGTAAATTGTTTCCAATTTTACATGGCTACACATAGCAAAATTACATTATTTGCATATGAATTAATGAGCAGATCCTAGCAGATTAGGTCCTTCATTTTTGATAGCAATATATCTGCAGTTATGTCTGATTAAATGTCAAAATCATTAAATGAGATGTAGAGTAATTTTGTGAATGAAATGTGAAAATGAACAGCTAGGTGTAGAGAGAGTATATATGTGAATGCAGTTACAATTTTGAAGGGCAGCATGTTTTTATTTATTCGCACAAAAGGCTGAGATTTAACACCATTTTGGAACTGTTGTTATCCACTTTGCTGAATAACTATCTGTTTGCTATTTCTTGGCACATAGGGGGTCATTCCGAGTTGTTCGCTCGTTATTTTTTTGTCGCAACGGAGCGAATAGTCGCTAATGCGCATGCGCAATGTCCGCAGTGCGACTGCGCCAAGTAAATTTGCTATGCAGTTAGGAACTTTACTCACGGCATTACGAGGTTTTTTCTTCGTTCTGGTGATCGTAATGTGATTGACAGGAAGTGGGTGTTTCTGGGCGGAAACTGGCCGTTTTATGGGAGTGTGTGAAAAAACGCTACCGTTTCAGGGAAAAACGCGGGAGTGGCTGGAGAAACGGAGGAGTGTCTGGGCGAACGCTGGGTGTGTTTGTGACGTCAAACCAGGAACGACAAGCACTGAACTGATCGCAGATGCCAAGTAAGTCTGGAGCTACTCAGAAACTGCTAAGAAGTGTCTATTCGCAATTCTGCTAATCTTTCGTTCGCAATTTTAATATGCTAAGATTCACTCCCAGTAGGCGGCGGCTTAGCGTGTGCAAAGCTGCTGAAAGCAGCTTGCGAGCGAACAACTCGGAATGACCCCCATAATACAGAGAAATAATAGAGTAGCTTTAAAATCTGAAAATATATAAGTACAGCATGACAGAATATCTGCTGTGTCCCCTATCATTCCATTGACATGGCAGACATAGATGGAAGACTTTGGTCTATCACAGGTCCAAAGAAGATCCTATAAAGCAGTCTTTTGTTTATTGCCCTGTACTGCATTTACTTTGACAAAATCAGCATTGTACTCTGTTGATTAGTATAAAGGCTGTTGCGTTCTCTGGCGCTGAGTGAACTGGAGTGCTAATTGCCTGGGCCTGTTGTAGGGGCCTGACGAGGGCCCAGGCAGCTGCTGAAGAGAATAAAGATCCCTTTTGCAGCATGCAGTGCTGCTTCACGCCACCGCGCATAGGGCCCGATTTATACCTGAACTCTGCTATGCGATTATTAAATGATTGCGTATGCCCTGCAATGTGCATGCGTGTCGCCAAACAGCGACAGGATGGTGCAAAAATTCTGATCACACGGGCGTTTGCAAGGTGATTGACAGGAAGAGGCCGTATGTGGGTGGTAACTGACCGTTTACTGGGTGTGTCTGGAATAACGCAGGTGTTCCCTTGCGGTTTCAGGGAGGGCGTGTAACGTCAGCTCCGGCCCCGATCAGCCTGTTCTTTTATGCACTGTAGGAGTAAGTCCTGGGCTGCGCACATACTGCACACATTGGAAAAACCATTCAATGGTGAGTGAGTTGCGAACGGAATTGCAGCTGTCTGCTGACTGAGGGACATTTTAGCATGGTGTACAAATGCGATCGCACACTTGCATGGGGCGAATTTACACTCCCCCTGGGCGGCGACTATCTAATCGCAGGACAGCAAAATTTGCAGCATAGCGATCAAGTCTGAATTACCCCCATAGTATTCACTTTTTTTTTTTTTTATTGTGGAGGGGACATGGCCACAACTCACAGATTTGGACACGTTCTTTCAGTACCCAGGCCACGTTCATGTCACTCTCAACAGCTTTGGTTTTGCTCACAGGTTCTGTCTGACTTTTTAATCTGCTGTACCCCAAATCTGTACGGTGGTTAAAGTAAATATGGACATACATCTCTATTTGGGGACAGATGAAGCGGAATTCACCTGTTGTATGCGGAGCAATATAACATGGGTGGATAATCATTCATTGGTTACTGCAATCCTATTTGTACCCTTGTTAGTACCCAAGAATTGTCTGCTATGGGGGTAATTCCAAGTTGATCGCAGTAGGATATTTTTTAGCAGTTGGGCAAAACCATGTGCACTGCAGGGGGGGGGGGGGGCAGATATAACATTTGCAGAGAGAGTTAGATTTGGGTGGGTTATTTTGTTTCTGTGCAGGGTAAATACTGGCTGCTTTATTTTTACACTGCAATTTGGATTGCAGATTGAACTCACCACACCCAAATCTATCTCTCTCTGCACATGTTATATCTGCCCCCCCTGCAGTGCACATGGTTTTGCCCAACTGCTAAAAAATGTCCTGCTGCGATCAACTTGGAATTACCCCAATGTTCCTACTTTCAGAGACAAGTTCATTTATTTTCTTTTAAAGAGAACCCTACATAAGTAACACTACAATTGTTTAACCAACCTCACTTAAAAACAGCAATAAACAACAGTGTAAAGGCCCATACACACTAGAAGACTTGAAAGATATGAAAGATGATCAATTTGGAAGATGAACGATTTCCCTTGAACTCCCCAACAAACGACATTCAGTGTACACACTGAGCGATTTTACAGATGACCTTAACGACGAATGATCCGCTCTGCTGGGATTGAGGGGATTGAGCTGCATGCATGGACGACTGACAACTGGCTTCAAACGAGCGTGGGTACGTACATCGTACATCGTTCATCGTTCGCTGTGTACACACTAGACAATGTGAATGATAGATCGTTCGCAACAGTGTTATCGTTTAAATTGATGGAAAAATTCTTCTAGTGTTTATGGGCCTTAAGAATACAACAGTGCATGAATCTGTGAAATGTTAGGTAGGTTCGTGCCTTTCTTAGACACATAGCACTAACATATAATAATGAACTACTGCACATCATGTATATAGAAATGACAGGGCCAGCAAATTTAGAGAATATTCTTTTTCAAAGAGATGTGTGTAGTGGGGAAACAGTTAAAATACCGCCAATTTGGATTCTGGTGGTCCCAATACCGGTGCCAAAATACCGGCTTGCAGTGAAATGCCGCCGCCAGAATACCGGCGACACAGGCTATTCTCCCTCTGTGGGTGTCAGTGACACCAATAGAGGGAAAATATAACCCGCAAGTGGCTTTCTAGCACTCGCCCTTCTGCTGACATTCTGGCGGACGGGATCATTACAGCCGGCATCCCGTCTACCGGTAAATCGTATGTATTCCATCTAGTAAATGGTGGGTTTATATGACGGTGGTTGTGGAGTTTCAGGTTTCAGTAATATAAAATTAGCCTTGCTTATTGTGATGTGGTAGCACTGATTGATTTAAAATAAATCTAAATCGATGTCGTGATTCAGGGGCTAAAACACATTTAATAACATTTACAAATGAATATGAAAAATCAGCTGCCTTCCCATTGCAAGTAGTGTAAGCGCTGGGTCTCTCTCAAATTTCGCTAGGCATGTGAAACATGATTTTGATACTACCCTTCCAGTGTTGGCAATAACAATGCTGTTTGGGCTAACATGGTTGATACGCATCTGACTCATGTGACTTCCACACTGCTCTGGATTGATTTATGTTTATTTCACTTGTATTGATCTTTTCCTTGACCAGTTTTATCCTGGCTCCATAGCAAATGTGGCTGTCCATAATTGGCAAGCTGATGGGTTAGCTGTGGCAGAGTTTCCTTGTCATAGTTAATTATCACTTGTCATTTCTCATTTCCATAGACAGGAAAATTTGGGTCCATGGAAACATTAAATTATATAAACAGAATTACCAAAAACAAACAGAATTTTAGAAAAAAAAATGCCATTACTAATATTTGGGTCTCTTGTCACTTACTATTTTTTCATCATATCTAAACACAGACACACACACACACACACACACGCACACACACACACACACACACACACACACACACACACAGACACACACACACACACACACACACACACACACACACACACACACACACTAAAAAAGGTACCCAGGTCACCCTGCCCTGCCTCCCACTCCACCCTATTCTACCCCCTCCCAAATACTTACTCCATTTACCAGCACCCGATCCTCTGTTCATTAAGTCTGTGCTGTCACTGCAGTAGGATCTGTTGACTACTGAGATGCATGCTTTGGTATGTTGGACATAAGCTCCCACTTGCTGACATCAGAGGGTATGTAACTGCTCTCTATGACAACAAATGGTGGCTCGCATTTATACTGGAGGAAGATGAAAACATTGATGAAGGGATGTTCCTCCATCCTGCTGGTCCATCACCATTTTTTTCATACCCAATGAAGCCGGATGTTGTAAGGATTCCAATGGTAGATATTCTGTGTAAGGTGAAAACTTCAGCAAGTTCCAACCCATTAAGTAGCACCATCCATACAGAGCAGCAGCACCAAAGGGTAATGATCTGTAGTAAGCTTTCTTAAAATATGTCAAAGGATAAAATTATTGCAAATAATATTTTAGTAGTAACATACTGTGTCATTGTGCATTATATACATCAAAGGGATTGTTTAAGGAGATAAAAGTAATGAACAGGCCTATATAGTTCTCATGTTCAACAACCAAAGTAAAGCCTCTAGTAGCAGATGATTCCACTATGATCCCAAAATAAAACTTTGGGGATTTATTAACAACAGTATGAACAATTTTTGAGATTTTTTTTCAAAAATTGTAAAAATTGGCTTTTTGAGAAAACCATAATTTTTATTTAGAATTTTTATTTGTATGGAAATATACTGCTGTGTTATATATCATATTATAGCACATAGTAAAAGGTTTAAAATGAGACCTTGCCCAATTCTCTAGCTCAATTAGGTGAGCTGCAAGAGCAATGTGAAAAAAATATTAATAGCATAATTCTGAAAAAATTGCAGCTTTAAAAACATATACTGTAACTTATAAATCAGTGTACTTAGCCTAAGATATGGGGGCTTTCTTTACATCCATGGCAGTATTTGTTATACCAAATTTCATTACAATCTGAATCGGTCAGTTTGAACCTGTGTTGATTTGGTGTGGAATAACCTATAAAACAATGGGGGGTCATTGATCATTCACACTGACATGCAGGGGGACGCCAAACACAGGACTAGTCCACCCTGCATGTCAGTGCCACCCCCTTCCCCCGCAGAAGTTCAAAGGCATCACACAGCGGCGATGCCTTTGCACTTCAAGAGTACCTCCCAACCAGCGCAGCTTTAGCATGCTGGCCGGGAGCTACTCGTCGCTCCCTGGACCGCAGCTGCTGCGTGTGACATCACGCAGCCACCGTGACCCACCCCCCCAATGGTCCGGCCATGCCTGCGTTGGCCAGACCACGCCCCCTAAACGGTGGCTTAATGCAGCCGTCCAGCCCCCTCCCGCCCAACGACCGCCTCAAAGGCGATTGCTAGGCAACGATGGCTGGCATGCGCCGGCACACTGTGGCACCGATGCATGTGCAGTTCCGACCCAAACGCTGTGCTGTGAGAAACTGCAGGGAGCGATCTTGTCGGAATGACCCCCAATGTCTTGGGAGAAAAATCCTCCCTTCCCAAACTCTATCAATCACAGTCTAAAAAATCCCCCTATGTGGGGTTAACAAATTTAACTGAAAGATCAAATACTCTAAATAGGGCGATTGCATTACATTACATTGTCATTTTTCTGCCCTGTATTTCGCTGAAAAAAATGTTATACTGCAGTGTGAGTAATTAACCTAAAATAACATATTGTCATAGCATACATCGTGGATTTATTTTAATAGCAAAATATGCAATGTTGTTGTAGCCATACTGGACTAATTAAGGAGGTTAAGCAATAAGCAAAATTAAAAATGTGTATGCTATATTTAATTATGTCAATTTGTGTATATACTGTAATAGAAATTGTATAACTATATTGTATTAAAACACTATGCATTGAATAGAGGTGTTTTAGGGCACAGACGATTAGACAATATGGGCCTGATGCAGATGTGGTTGGAGATGCTATCACTGCTGTTTCCTTGGAAGCGCTGTATGGTAATGCAGCAAGAGACGTATATTACAAGCATGCTTCATTAGTGATTTGACCTGCGTCCTAAGATGCAGCATCAAATCACTGGACTCCAGTGACGTGCGGTGGGGTGTGGCAGGTGAGGCAGAGCCTTTCCTGTCATACTAACGTTTGTGCCAGAGTTTTGACTGTATAAAGTATATGATAAATACAAAGAATATGTTTGAAATATCTTTTTTGCATTATTCTAATCATTTTTATAGCCAAAACTCTGCAGTAAAAAGT
Source organism: Pseudophryne corroboree (assembly GCF_028390025.1). Taxonomy (NCBI): domain Eukaryota; kingdom Metazoa; phylum Chordata; class Amphibia; order Anura; family Myobatrachidae; genus Pseudophryne; species Pseudophryne corroboree. Next base: position 575,959,831 of record NC_086447.1, on the reverse strand, counting down.
CTATGGCAGGTGAGGCAGTGCCTCGCCTTGCAATCTTTTCAGCACCTCTCAGATCAAAACTCACAGAATTTCCAGGGGTTTATACTGCTGCACATGTGTATAGTGCCCAGATGTACGCTTTGGCAAATATATTGCATTTAAATCTGTCTCTGGTGCTAGCTAGTGCCTCCCGAGGCATTTAGCTCACCGAACGTCCCTGCTGGACTCACCATTGGGCAGCTTGCGGCACCCGTGGTATCGTGCAAGTCACACGTTGCAGAGGCCAGGAAATCTCTGTCCCATGACAGAAATCCCTGGCCTCTTCAATTTCCCCCTAAACGACAGTGACACGCCTCTGCTTTCACAAACGGAGGCCAATGGCAACCCCTCCCCATCCCCAGATGGCAGCAGACTGTCAATCACCGACAGTCTGCTGCTGTCCTGTTTCACAGGACCCGTTTGTACATGTCCAAAACGGGTACTGCACATGTGCAAAATGCCAATAATTGGTACTTTGCACATCAGGAAGCAGCTCTAACCACATGTGTAATGGCTGAGGCAGTTGGGTTGAGAGGGGAAGCTTCTAGGGCCCCCATGCATATGGCTTTGAGGGGATACCTCGTAACGGTGGGAACAGAGAAGTGCATGCGGTCAGTGCTGGACGTATAAAAGGGAGTCCAGCAGCACAAATTGTCAGCGGGCACAAGGAGTTTGGATAAATGAGTCCAGTGTATGGCTTACCCGGGAGCAGTGTGTGACAGGGCTGATACAGCAGGGCGGTCTTCAGTAGTGCTGCCTGTATTAGCAGAAAGGGGATCCTGGAAGATGTGTTGCTGGCTGAGGAGAGGGCACGGCTTCCCACTGATAGGCAGCTGAGCATGATCACTGATAGAAGAAGGTCTCCCCGCTGATCCTCACTGTAGCTTTAGCTGGTATAGAGCGACTAAATACAGGACTCTGTTGATAGGTGAGACTTAATTACCCTGCACTCTGTGCACTATACACAGCAGGTGACCTAACTTAGGGGTCTATTCTTCCGGTGCTACGATCCGGTATCCTGGGGTCCAGTGGTGAGGTCTTCTCTAGAGATGAGCGGGTTCGGTTCCTCGGAATCCGAACCCGCCCGAACTTCATGTTTTTTTACACGGGTCCGAGCGACTCGGATCTTCCCGCCTTGCTCGGTTAACCCGAGCGCGCCCGAGCATCATCATCCCGCTGTCGGATTCTCGCGAGGCTCGGATTCTATCGCGAGACTCGGATTCTATATAAGGAGCCGCGCGTCGCCGCCATTTTCACACGTGCATTGAGATTGATAGGGAGAGGACGTGGCTGGCGTCCTCTCCGTTTATAGAGAGTGATACTAGAGTAGAGAGAGACACAGTAGTAATTTTGGGGAGCATTAGGAGGAGTACTTTAGGAGGAGTACTACTACTTGCTGAAGTGATAGATAGATAGATAGTGTGACTGTATAATGTATATCTGACTTGTGGGGGAGACACTGACAGTGGGGAGCAGTTAGAGTCTGAGAGCAGGACTCAGGAGTACATATAACGTACAGTGCACACTTTTGTTGCCAGAGTGCCACACTGCCATTGTGAACACACTGACCACCAGTATAATATATATTGTGATTGTCTGCTTAGGAGTACTACTTGCAAGTTGCTGATAGTGTGACCAGTGACCTGACCACCAGTTTATAATAATCACCACCAGTTTAATATATATAATATATATATATAATTGTATATAATATATATATAATATTGTATACCACCTACCCGTGGTTTTTTTTTTTTCTTTCTTCTTGATACATACTACTATAGTAGCTTACTGTAGCAGTCTGCGGTGCTGCTGAGCTGACAGTGTCCAGCAGGTCCGTCATCAGTCATTACATAATAAATATATATTATATACCTGTCCGGCTGCAGTACTAGTGATATTATATATATATATATTGATTTCATCTCATTATCATCCAGTCTATATTAGCAGCAGACACAGTACGATAGTCCACGGCTGTAGCTACCTCTGTGTCGGCAGTCGCTGGTCCATCCATAATTGTATACCACCTACCCGTGGTTTTTTTTTTCTTTCTTCTTGATACATACTACTATAGTAGCTTACTGTAGCAGTCTGCGGTGCTGCTGAGCTGACAGTGTCCAGCAGGTCCGTCATCAGTCATTAGTACATAATAAATATATATTATATACCTGTCCGGCTGCAGTACTAGTGTGATATTATATATATATATATATATTGATTTCATCTCATTATCATCCAGTCTTTATTAGCAGCAGACACAGTACGGTAGTCCACGGCTGTAGCTACCTCTGTGTCGGCAGTCGCTGGTCCATCCATAATTGTATACCACCTACCCGTGGTTTTTTTTTTCTTTCTTCTTGATACATACTACTATAGTAGCTTACTGTAGCAGTCTGCGGTGCTGCTGAGCTGACAGTGTCCAGCAGGTCAGTCATTAGTACATAATAAATATATATTATATACCTGTCCGGCTGCAGTACTAGTGTGATATTATATATATATATATATTGATTTCATCTCATTATCATCCAGTCTATATTAGCAGCAGACACAGTACGGTAGTCCACGGCTGTAGCTACCTCTGTGTCGGCAGTCGCTGGTCCATCCATAATTGTATACCACCTACCCGTGTTTTTTTTTTTTTTCTTTCTTCTTGATACATACTACTATAGTAGCTTACTGTAGCAGTCTGCGGTGCTGCTGAGCTGACAGTGTCCAGCAGTGCCGTCATCAGTCATTAGTACATAATAAATATATATTATATACCTGTCCGGCTGCAGTACTAGTGTGATATTATATATATATATATATTGATTTCATCTCATTATCATCCAGTCTATATTAGCAGCAGACACAGTACGGTAGTCCACGGCTGTAGCTACCTCTGTGTCTTTTAGTTGTGCCTATTAAAATATGGAGAACAAAAATGTTGAAGTTCCAAAATTAGGGAAAGATCAAGATCCACTTCCACCTCGTGCTGAAGCTGCTGCCACTAGTCATGGCCGAGACGATGAAATGCCAGCAACGTCGTCTGCCAAGGCCGATGCCCAATGTCATAGTACAGAGCATGTAAAATCCAAAACACCAAATATCAGTAAAAAAAGGACTCCAAAATCTAAAATAAAATTGTCGGAGGAGAAGCGTAAACTTGCCAATATGCCATTTACCACACGGAGTGGCAAGGAACGGCTGAGGCCCTGGCCTATGTTCATGGCTAGTGGTTCAGCTTCACATGAGGATGGAAGCACTCAGCCTCTCACTAGAAAACTGAAAAGACTCAAGCTGGCAAAAGCACCGCAAAGAACTGTGCGTTCTTCCAAATCCCAAATCCACAAGGAGAGTCCAATTGTGTCGGTTGCGATGCCTGACCTTCCCAACACTGGACGTGAAGAGCATGCGCCTTCCACCATTTGCACGCCCCCTGCAAGTGCTGGAAGGAGCACCCGCAGTCCAGTTCCTGATAGTCAGATTGAAGATGTCAGTGTTGAAGTACACCAGGATGAGGAGGATATGGGTGTTGCTGGCGCTGGGGAGGAAATTGACAAGGAGGATTCTGATGGTGAGGTGGTTTGTTTAAGTCAGGCACCCGGGGAGACACCTGTTGTCCGTGGGAGGAATAGGGCCGTTGACATGCCTGGTGAAAATACCAAAAAAATCAGCTCTTCGGTGTGGAAGTATTTCACCAGAAATGCGGACAACATTTGTCAAGCCGTGTGTTGCCTTTGTCAAGCTGTAATAAGTAGGGGTAAGGACGTTAACCACCTCGGAACATCCTCCCTTATACGTCACCTGCAGCGCATTCATAATAAGTCAGTGACAAGTTCAAAAACTTTGGGTGACAGCGGAAGCAGTCCACTGACCAGTAAATCCCTTCCTCTTGTAACCAAGCTCACGCAAACCACCCCACCAACTCCCTCAGTGTCAATTTCCTCCTTCCCCAGGAATGCCAATAGTCCTGCAGGCCATGTCACTGGCAATTCTGACGAGTCCTCTCCTGCCTGGGATTCCTCCGATGCATCCTTGCGTGTCACGCCTACTGCTGCTGGCGCTGCTGTTGTTGCTGCTGGGAGTCGATGGTCATCCCAGAGGGGAAGTCGTAAGACCACTTTTACTACTTCCACCAAGCAATTGACTGTCCAACAGTCCTTTGCGAGGAAGATGAAATATCACAGCAGTCATCCTACAGCAAAGCGGATAACTGAGGCCTTGGCATCCTGGGTGGTGAGAAACGTGGTTCCGGTATCCATCATTCCGGTATCCATCATTACTGCAGTGCCAACTAGAGACATGTTGGAGGTACTGTGTCCCCGGTACCAAATACCATCTAGGTTCCATTTCTCTAGGCAGGCGATACCGAAAATGTACACAGACCTCAGAAAAAGAGTCACCAGTGTCCTAAAAAATGCAGCTGTACCCAATGTCCACTTAACCACGGACATGTGGACAAGTGGAGCAGGGCAGGGTCAGGACTATATGACTGTGACAGCCCACTGGGTAGATGTATGGACTCCCGCCGCAAGAACAGCAGCGGCGGTACCAGTAGCAGCATCTCGCAAACGCCAACTCTTTCCTAGGCAGGCTACGCTTTGTATCACCGGTTTCCAGAATACGCACACAGCTGAAAACCTCTTACGGCAACTGAGGAAGATCATCGCGGAATGGCTTACCCCAATTGGACTCTCCTGTGGATTTGTGGCATCGGACAACGCCAGCAATATTGTGTGTGCATTAAATATGGGCAAATTCCAGCACGTCCCATGTTTTGCACATACCTTGAATTTGGTGGTGCAGAATTTTTTAAAAAACGAGAGGGGCGTGCAAGAGATGCTGTCGGTGGCCAGAAGAATTGCGGGACACTTTCGGCGTACAGGCACCACGTACAGAAAACTGGAGCACCACCAAAAACGCCTGAACCTGCCCTGCCATCATCTGAAGCAAGAAGTGGTAACGAGGTGGAATTCAACCCTCTATATGCTTCAGAGGTTGGAGGAGCAGCAAAAGGCCATTCAAGCCTATACAATTGAGCACGATATAGGAGGTGGAATGTACCTGTCTCAAGCGCAGTGGAGAATGATTTCAACGTTGTGCAAGGTTCTGCAACCTTTTGAACTTGCCACACATGAAGTCAGTTCAGACACTGCCAGCCTGAGTCAGGTCATTCCCCTCATCAGGCTTTTGCAGAAGAAGCTGGAGGCATTGAAGGAGGAGCTAAAAGGGAGCGATTCCGCTAGGCATGTGGGACTTGTGGATGCAGCCCTTAATTCGCTTAACAAGGATTCACGGGTGGTCAATCTGTTGAAATCAGAGCACTACATTTTGGCCACCGTGCTCGATCCTAGATTTAAAACCTACCTTGGATCTCTCTTTCCGGCAGACACAAGTCTGCTGGGGTTCAAAGACCTGCTGGTGACAAAATTGTCAAGTCAAGCGGAACGCGACCTGTCAACATCTCCTCCTTCACATTCTCCCGCAACTGGGGGTGTGAGGAAAAGGCTCAGAATTCCGAGCCCACCCGCTGGCGGTGAAGCAGGGCAGTCTGGAGCGACTGCTGATGCTGACATCTGGTCCGGACTGAAGGACCTGACAACGATTACGGACATGTCGTCTACTGTCACTGCATATGATTCTGTCACCATTGAAAGAATGGTGGAGGATTATATGAGTGACCGCATCCAAGTAGGCACGTCAGACAGTCCGTACTTATACTGGCAGGAAAAAGAGGCAATTTGGAGGCCCTTGCACAAACTGGCTTTATTCTACCTAAGTTGCCCTCCCACAAGTGTGTACTCCGAAAGAGTGTTTAGTGCCGCCGCTCACCTTGTCAGCAATCGGCGTACGAGGTTACTTCCAGAAAATGTGGAGAAGATGATGTTCATTAAAATGAATTATAATCAATTCCTCCGTGGAGACATTGACCAGCAGCAATTGCCTCCACAAAGTACACAGGGAGCTGAGATGGTGGATTCCAGTGGGGACGAATTGATAATCTGTGAGGAGCGGGATGTACACGGTGATATATCGGAGGATGATGATGAGGTGGACATCTTGCCTCTGTAGAGCCAGTTTGTGCAAGGAGAGATTAATTGCTTCTTTTTCGGTGGGGGTCCAAACCAACCCGTCATTTCAGTCACAGTCGTGTGGCAGACCCTGTCACTGAAATGATGGGTTGGTTAAAGTGTGCATGTCCTGTTTATACAACATAAGGGTGGGTGGGAGGGCCCAAGGACAATTCCATCTTGCACCTCTTTTTTCTTTCATTTTTATTTGCGTCATGTGCTGTTTGGGGAGTGTTTTTTGGAAGGGCCATCCTGCGTGACACTGCAGTGCCACTCCTAGATGGGCCCGGTGTTTGTTTCGGCCACTAGGGTCGCTTATCTTACTCACACAGCTACCTCATTGCGCCTCTTTTTTTCTTCTTTGCGTCATGTGCTGTTTGGGGAGTGTTTTTTGGAAGGGCCATCCTGCGTGACACTGCAGTGCCACTCCTAGATGGGCCAGGTGTTTGTGTCGGCCACTAGGGTCGCTTAGCTTACTCACACAGCTACCTCATTGCGCCTCTTTTTTTCTTCTTTGCGTCATGTGCTGTTTGGGGAGTGTTTTTTGGAAGGGCCATCCTGCGTGACACTGCAGTGCCACTCCTAGATGGGCCCGGTGTTTGTGTCGGCCACTAGGGTCGCTTATCTTACTCACACAGCTACCTCATTGCGCCTCTTTTTTTCTTCTTTGCGTCATGTGCTGTTTGGGGAGTGTTTTTTGGAAGGGCCATCCTGCGTGACACTGCAGTGCCACTCCTAGATGGGCCCGGTGTTTGTGTCGGCCACTAGGGTCGCTTAATTTACTCACACAGCTACCTCATTGCGCCTCTTTTTTTCTTCTTTGCGTCATGTGCTGTTTGGGGAGTGTTTTTTGGAAGGGCCATCCTGCGTGACACTGCAGTGCCACTCCTAGATGGGCCAGGTGTTTGTGTCGGCCACTAGGGTCACTTAGCTTACTCACACAGCTACCTCATTGCGCCTCTTTTTTTCTTTGCGTCATGTGCTGTTTGGGGAGTGTTTTTTGGAAGGGCCATCCTGCGTGACACTGCAGTGCCACTCCTAGATGGGCCAGGTGTTTGTGTCGGCCACTAGGGTCGCTTAGCTTACTCACACAGCTACCTCATTGCGCCTCTTTTTTTCTTTGCGTCATGTGCTGTTTGGGGAGTGTTTTTTGGAAGGGCCATCCTGCGTGACACTGCAGTGCCACTCCTAGATGGGCCCGGTGTTTGTGTCGGCCACTAGGGTCGCTTATCTTACTCACACTGCTACCTCATTGCGCCTCTTTTTTTCTTTGCGTCATGTGCTGTTTGGGGAGTGTTTTTTGGAAGGGCCATCCTGCGTGACACTGCAGTGCCACTCCTAGATGGGCCCGGTGTATGTGTCGGCCACTAGGGTCGCTTAGCTTAGTCATCCAGCGACCTCGGTGCAAATTTTAGGACTAAAAATAATATTGTGAGGTGTGAGGTATTCAGAATAGACTGAAAATGAGTGGAAATTATGGATTTTGAGGTTAATAATACTTTGGGATCAAAATGACCCCCAAATTCTATGATTTAAGCTGTTTTTTAGTGTTTTTTGAAAAAAACACCCGAATCCAAAACACACCCGAATCCGACAAAAAAAATTCGGTGAGGTTTTGCCAAAACGCGGTCGAACCCAAAACACAGCCGCGGAACCGAACCCAAAACCAAAACACAAAACCCGAAAAATTTCAAGTGCACATCTCTAGTCTTCTCCCGGCGGTCTCCTCTGCAATGATCGTAGTCAGCTGGTGGGACCATCTAGCTGACCTCCCGGGATGCCTCAGGGGCTGCTGGGAGGTCAGGGAGCAGAGCTAGCACAGGTGCTGGTCAGAGAGCATGTTCATGTTGCGTCATCCTGAGATGGCAAACCTGAACTTCATTGAGAAGCAGAGCTCTACGTTCCTTCATGAATCACACTCACCATACTAAAGTATGGTAATGCTAATCAGCCGCGGAGCAGGGATGCCGCTGGAGAAGTCAGTGACTTCTCCACAGTAACCTGCTCTGTGAATAGCACAAAGCAGAGAAAAGCCATGTTTTCTGGAAAACAAGGCTTTTCTCTGCATCAAACAGCCAGTGGCCCAGCTTTAAAGCTAAACAGGGAAGATCAGGTAGACACATAAAGACTAGTTTCTTTCTCATTGGTTATTGCTAACAGCTTCATCCATGAGACATTAAGCCACTGTCATAAAAGTTAATATCTGCAAGGTAATCATAAGGGAACACTAAGAGGCAGAACTAAATACTAGTTGCAGGGAGTCTAGTCAGTGGCGTCACAAGCCGGGTGCGGGGGGTGCGGCCCGCACCTGGGTGTGACGCCTAGAAGGGGTGTTACCACACTGTGGGCTCCTCCGCAGTGACAGGAGCCGAGCGCTGCAGTGTGAAAGTCTGCTACAGCACCCGGCTCCTGTCATAGAAGAGGAGCCAACAGTCAGTGCTGGTAGACAGTCTCCGGGGGCTGCTCAGTACAGCCCAACATCTCCGGAGATGCTGGGCACGCCCACGGAGTGACGACCCCGCGAGGCCATGCACTTTGTTGTCGGCCATGCCCCCTTTTTGCCGCGAGCGCGCACAGGGTGTCACCACACCCGGTGACGCCACTGAGTCTAGTTTACCTCAGAATCATTGCTGACCTGAGTCTCTGTGAAGTCCCCCACAACAGAAATACTTAAAACTTGTTTGCGTAAGTGTAAAGATTTCTGTAAATTTTTATTCCCTTTTCATTTATTGAGATTGCTGTATTCTGTGTGTGTTTTTAAAATATTCTTAATAATCTTTGTAACCTTTTTGTAACCAAAGCTCTGAAGTATTCTTGAAATTAAAATCCTAATTTTAGTTCTGATCCTGTTGTTCTTATGAACTCCAACGCCTGTATGGCTCACGCCTATCTATTTTTCTAAGTATTGCAGTGTGTGTGTGACAGGTAAAGCTAAAGACGCCTGCAACGTCCGTAATACGTTGAAAAGTCTTTGCTGGTGGCAGCTGAAAGTATTTAAACAATCCCGTGTGTCAAAAGTGACCCCCGTACGGCGCATGCGGCAATTCTCAAATTGGCGTATTTGTGGAATTGGCCGGCAGCGTCGTCACAAAGTGGTTGACACCTCACCATCCCTTCTCCAGTAACACTGTGGGAGTAGTAGGGGAAACCAAAGTCCACAGAATTTGCATGTGGGTATATATATATATATATATATATATATATATATAAAAGACAAAAAATTAGAATAGGCGCCTCCTAGTGCATTATCTCACATAAATCGTGACCTCCACCTATAGTAACACCCCAGTGAATTCAAGGTGTACCTTGGATGGTTGAATTCCAACCACCTAATTGAATCGGATAATACCACGTATCTCAATGTGTAATGGGGATACTTCTCATCACAATAATCCTGGTGGTGCTGCTCCCCGGTATTAAACCTCACATATATGGGATGAAAGCAGAAAGGACCAATAGTGCAGTATGTTTTATAAACATTAAACAAATGTATTAAAAAAACTGGTCCTAATAATAAAATAGTTGCCCGTACAATATAGAAACTAAAAGACAGCTTATCTGTTAGTAGTCGTCCATACGAGTAAACACTCAACGCGTTTCGTCCGATGCCCACGGCCTGGACTTCCTCAGGAGTGTAATATATATTGATAAAGCCTAATATTTATCTTACTTAAAACCCTCTAAAAGGTGAAAGAACACAGTACGCTATTGGCGTATGGTATACCGTAAGGGTATGCACGTTGCGTAACAATCGCTTAGCCGTAGTCGAGACGCTCTAGCGTCACGTTCGCTTACGGCCAAGAGATCACAGGCAGGCACGCTATAGGCTGCCGACTAACGTAATGATATACTATTAGCGTAGTGGTGGCTTGGGACCACGAGGAGATCACAAGCGTCGCTGATGCTCACAATGTTAAACCTTTACAACTATACCATAAACAATGTATTTATGCAATAAACCTTGGTGCAGTGATAGGGTGTAAGTGTAACACAGTGTAACCTTATTAACTGTATGAGCGTCTCCAACGCTCTGCGAATACTTAGAAATATAAGAAATACACAGATGCCGTTCTTAGGGTCTAACGCCTTATGTGAATGTTCTATTTGCAAAAGAATAATACAATACAAGTCATACACTACCAATATAACATAGACTACCTAACCAGATAACTACACATGAAATACAATAGCAGTACAATAACACTTAAGAGAAAGAGAGAGAAAGAGGAGAAGAGAGAGAGAGAGATATATGGCTCATAATAACAAGAAAGACAATATGATTGCGGAGAAAACTTACGCTCAAGGGAAACAATCGCATGCGCCTCTGGATATCCAGCTCCCGATTATCAGCAATGAGAACCGTTGAAGAGAATAGAGAGCTGGATCAGGTCGGCCTGTCCTTTTATACCCTACACATAATACAGTACAATGGTCCCTATATTCTTATTGTTCATTGGACACAGGAATTCGTCTTCGCATTATAACAAAAGGTCATAGGTTGATTCATACAGGTGGGCTGTGACTATTTCCAACTGCTCAGGTGGGTGGGAAACTCGGTTTCCCGCCGCATGGATAATAAAGTGCAAATAATAGTAAATGTCCATAAACTTCTTATGTCCATAACTATTCGCACGAGCGAGTAATCTGCTTCAAACCAACACCGGAATATTGCTAATTAAATATTCTTCCGATGGATACTAAACACCACTGTATAACCCTTGTCTGACCCTTCGTATCAAACAAAGAGGGATCTCTTTGTCCATGAACATGCTACATTAACTAAACTTTCAGATTCTATCAAAGGGACCATGATCTACAAAATACATTATATGGTTAAAATATGTAACGATTGAGTCACCCGCTAGACGCATACAAACTCTACCGTAAATGCGCATACCGTGCGCCTGCGGGTGCACGCAACAGCGAGTATGCGCACGCACGGGAGAGCACATGCACACGCAGCGGGGACACGCATGAGGTGCAAATATGGCAGTGTGTAGCGTGATATTTTTCTGACTTTGACAGTCCACCCTTTGGCAGTCACCAATAACTGCCACTTTCTAAAACATTTCAAAAAGAGAAAAATATATGTCATGTATAATACATTTCCATGATTGGGTAGGGGAGGAGAGGAGAAGGTAGGAAAGGGGTATGACCTAGTGAGATAGCAGAAGCATGTGTGTATGAATCCATGTTTGGGGGGTCATGTATCATCGTGCCGTACGTGTTTTAAATCAAGCTTCGAGGTATTGCGAAGTATACATTTGAATTCCTTCTTATCCCGTGGTACGGGTCTGTGGATGGGCTGTCAAACTTTACCGAGCTCTCTTCGGCTTTTGGTTGCAACAAAATGGGGGAGCACATTTTAGTTGATGATACATGAATGGGGGAATATGTGAATGCTGATATCTGTGCCGGTATTCCCTATCGACTATGTGTGTCTTTACCTGAAGGTTGTAGAGATGAAGATAAGAAACAATTATGGTAAATGCAGTGGTATTCTATGTGAGGTTAATGAACATTTGTCGATTAAAGTCTTGTCTGGTGTCTGTTGACTGCAGTCTTCTTTGGGCTTTTGTCAAAAGTGCGAGCAAAAGCTTTGTCAATGTCCATAGACTTACAAAAAGTGTTGGGCTAGCGTAGATTTTAACGTTACTAGGGATAAGGGGGTCTATGGCATAGTTCATCAGTTGTCTGTGTACAAGGTTGTCAAAACTTCTTCTTTAGTCCATCTGTTGTCTGTATACGTGGTCATCAAATTCCTCTTCCAAGCGGGTCTTTTTACCTTGGAGAAAAAAACGAGAAACAGGTGAAAGAAACGGACCGTGGAATCACATTTTCATCACAACATTGTCTCTATCGTTGGGTCATAAATCACATCAGTCGTTGTTATTACTGTATCTTCACTCCTTAAACTCATCACTCGGGCGCTACGTTTACACTTTGTTAAAGCCTGAACGCATCTAAATATCAAGCCAATCGATATGACAACACCCAGGATACATAGAAGAAACTTCCCTACATCCATTATGACTCCTTGAGCCCATTCTCCTAAACCAGAGAACCAATTTCGCGGGTTCAACCATGACACCCAACTGGTCAGCTCATTACCCACAGCGGCAAGGGTGAGATTGTGTTTCCTTCGGAACTCCCATTTTAATTGCAAAATGTCATCCATGTTTTTGTCTATGACCTCGACCGGGTCCTCGGTGCTGTTTGTAATATATGTGCAGCACTTTATTCCATACTGAGTCGCTAGGGTAACACAATACCCGCCTGTCACAGCTGTGAGATAATTGAGAATCATCCTATGCTGAACCAGTTCTGTTTTATAAGCTTGGAGCTCCCTTCCGGTATACCTGAATGTGTCATCATACATTTCAGTGATATTGTCTAATAAATTTGCAAGCGCAGATATATAGTTATAATTTATCACTCCTCTGGCGGTACGAGTGATATCTAACGCGATTAGGAATTGAATCCCGGTGGATTCACTGATCAGGTCAGAGGCCGGATGCTCTGTTCTCTCTATCAGGTGCCGTTTAACGATGTGCTCGTAATGAGTGTGAGTATAAGGAGCTTGGGCACTGCGGTGAATATCTTTCATTTTAGTATGTGATACAGTCATTACCTCAGGCAGTACTTTTCCAATATAACACAACCCTTCTGAGTTTGGGGCAAGCCACTTATACGCCTTCCTCCCGCATATGAAATATGCATCATCGGGGAGAACATATGGGACGGAGTAGGACATAACCATATTACACATTTTCCATATGAAATTTCCTAACCCTAATTCTCCCATCTGTCTAGTACACGTATCTGTTTGTATGATATGTGCACAGTATCCTGGTAATACCTCTCCAACTCTCATGGTCCTACTTCCTAGGGTATACCTATATCGGAAATATTTTCCACTACCGGCTATGTGGCGTATAAGTTCTGTATCTGTTGGCATTCTATCGGCTCTGTATGAAAAGGTCATGGTTTGGTTATTCCATGACACTTCCCAATTTCCCGGCTTTCGGGGATTGGAAATGTTAAAACATACTAGGGATCTATCGACATGATATTGGTGGAGCTTCAAACTAGGAGGACTGGAGATATTAAACCTCCTGTCCACCGGTCTCCCACCACTTAGCTCAAGTACCTCCCCTATAGTTAACGGTAAGGGCACTAATCCTGATTTGCTATGGCCTTGAGGTACTTGAGAGCATACCCAACAATCTGTCTGATTTAACACTTTACCCACTAAGGAGTGATAGTCACTCAATGGATGCCGGTCCATGTGGATATTAAAACTGGATTGGCATTTCTTGATACACCCATCCTCAACTACACTGTCACAGAGCCTACAGATACAGTTCTCCTCAGCTAACAATCCTTCACAATTTCTTCTATTGTCAATGCTACCAGATCGTTTTCTGATACTCGCCTTTACTCGGTGATTATGTTGTTCTTGGAAATCTACGCCTCCATCTCAGTCATCAGAACCCATTCCAGAACCTCTCTCGACCTCCATGGTACTCTCGCCGGAACAGACTGCTCTGGTCAACATCATGGTCAACAGGAAAATCCGGATCACAGTCTCTTGGGGCAAGTCCATCTTATAGGAGGAAATGGAGAAGAATGAGAAGGGGGAAAGAAATAATTGAGGGAGATGGGATGGGAAGTGGAGAAAAACAATAAAAGGGAACAGGGGATCGACAACTGCCTCCGATCTTATTATTTTCAATGCTCAGGTGCCGTCTCAGTCCTCCTGAAACAGACACTCCAGTGATACCACTTCCTCTACCGTCTGTTCTTTATCACGGGACCTCTCTGGATCAGCAACCTTCTTACAATGAGACGAATGAACCCAAGTCTCTCTCTCGGCAACCTTCAACGCTGTCGTGCTAATCAATAAGACTTGGTATGGTCCTTCCCATCTGTCAATAAGGCAACCTGAGCGTAGAAAATTCCGTATCATTACATAATCCCCAGGTTCAATGTCATGACAATTACTATCTGGCAAATCAGGAATCACTAACTTCAGATTGTCATTCTGATTCCTTAGCTGTTTACTCATGTTAACCAGGTATTTTACAGTCACTTCATTGTTACACTTCAAATCATCCTGAGGGTTAATCATAACATGCGGTTGTCGACCAAACAAGATTTCAAAGGGGGACAGATTAAGAGGGGACCTGGGAGTGGTTCTGATGCTGTATAGTACAATGGGTAAAGCTTCTGGCCATGTTAATCCTGTTTCTGCCATAACTTTTCTCAATTTATTTTTAATAGTGCTGTTCACTCTTTCCACCTTCGCACTCGCCTGGGGGCGATATGGAGTGTGCAGCTTACTATCAATTCCCATCAACTTACACATTCCTTGAAAGACATCACCTGTAAAATGGGTACCCCTATCACTTTCAATTATTCTAGGGATACCATATCTACACACAATTTTCTGCACAATTTTCTTCGCAGTAAACATAGTGGTATTTGTGGCCGCAGGAAATGCTTCGACCCAATTTGAGAATACATCTATACAAACAAGTACATATTTCAAATTTCGACAAGGGGGTAATTGTATAAAGTCAATCTGTATTACCTGAAAAGGGCCGCCTGTAGGTGGGATATGAGATGGTTCTGTTGGTATTGCCTTTCCGATATTCTTCCTCAAACAGGTAAGGCATGACATTGCTCTCTTACCTGCATGAGATGAAAATCCTGGGGCGCACCAATATGCTCTTACCAACTTACACATTCCCTCCTTGCCCAGATGAGTCAGCCCGTGTGCTGCCTCAGCTAAACATGGAAGATATGCTCTGGGGGCCACTGGTTTACCCTGTCCATCTGTCCAGAGTCCTGAGGACTCCTGGCCATATCCTTTTGCCTTCCAGACTGCCTTTTCCTGTGTGGAACACAAATTTTGCATTTCACACAACTTCTGTGTGTTGATGGTATTAAATACCATCAATTGTGTAGTGTCTGTCTGTCTGGGGGTACCAGCTGCTATCTTAGCAGCTTCGTCTGCTCGGCTGTTACCAAGTGATACTGGGTCCTGGCTATATGTGTGTGCTTTACACTTGATAACAGCCACTCTGTCGGGTTCCTGTATCGCTGTTAGAAGCCTTTTGATGTGAGCTGCATGCGCTATCGGTGTACCAGCTGCCGTCATGAAATTTCTGAGGCGCCATAGGGCTCCGAAATCATGGACTACCCCGAAGGCGTATCTAGAATCGGTGTAGATATTGGCTGACTTTCCCTTAGCCAATTCACATGCTCTGGTTAGGGCAACCAGTTCAGCAACCTGGGCTGAGTGAGGTGGGCCTAGCGGTTCTGCTTCTATGGTGCCTTGGTCATCTACGACAGCGTATCCAGTACACAAGTCTCCCGAGTCTGACTGTCTGTGACAACTACCGGCAGTGTAGAAAGTAAAATCTACATCTTCCAGTGGGTTGTCACTGATATCAGGCCTTGCCGTGAAATTTTGGGTCAAATATTCCATACAATCATCATGTGTGTCATCCTTTGTATTAAATCCTCCTTCCCCACCACTCTCATCCTCCACCCTTTGTGCCTGCCCAGGCACACCTGGGAGATATGTTGCAGGATTTAATGCACTGCATCTCCTTATGGTGATATTTACGGGGGGCCATTAGTGCCAATTCCCATCTTGTAAACCGCGCTGATGAGACGTGCCTGGTTTGGGCAGAATTTAGCAAGGCTGACACTGCATGTGGTGTATGAATTGTGAGGTTGTGACCTAACACTACATCTTCGCTTTTTGTAACTAGCAATGCTATCGCAGCAACGCTTCGCAAGCATGTGGGGAGGGATCGCGCTACCGTGTCTAGCTGAGCGCTGTAGTATGCTACCGGCCTGCTGGCATCACCGTGCTTCTGGGTTAGGACGCCTGCCGCGCAACCAGCACTTTCTGTTCCGTACAGCTCAAAGGGTTTCCCATAGTCTGGCATACCTAATGCTGGCGCCTGCGTTAGGCACTGTTTAAGTCTCTCAAATGCCATCTCGGATTCGTCTGTATGCGAAATCCGATCAGGTTTGTTTGATGAGACCATCTCCTGCAAAGGTAATGCTAGAATGGAAAAACCTGGGATCCAGTTACGGCAATACCCACACATTCCTAAAAACGTTCTGATCTGTTGCTGGGTTTGTGGCAGAGTCATGTCTCTAATTGCTTGAATTCTATCAGCGGTCAGGTGTCTCAGTCCTTGTGTTAGACAGTGTCCCAGATATTTTACTTTAGGCTGGCATAATTGTAGTTTGTCTTTGGAAACCTTGTGTCCTGTGTCTGAAAGATGAAACAGGAGCTGTTTCGTATCCTTCAGGGACGCTTCCAGTGAATCTGAACACAGTAGTAAATCGTCTACGTACTGTATCAATATTGATCCACTCTCTGGTTGGAAAGACTGTAAACAATCATGCAAAGCCTGGGAAAATATACTTGGACTGTCTATGAAACCTTGTGGTAATCGAGTCCATGTGTATTGGACTCCTCTGTATGTAAATGCAAACAAATATTGGCTGTCAGGATGCAGGGGTACCGAAAAGAAGGCGGAGCAGAGGTCAATAACAGTGAAAAATTTCGCAGTGGGAGGGATCTGCATAAGGATGACAGCTGGATTTGGCACTACGGGGAACTGACTCTCAACTATTTTGTTAATCCCCCTTAGATCCTGCACTAGCCGGTAACCCCTCCCCCCACTCTTTTTCACAGGGAAGATGGGACTATTGGCAGTGCTGGATGTTCTTACCAAAATGCCCTGTTGTAGCAAGCGCTCTATTACGGGATATACTCCTAACTCCACCTCTGGCTTCAGAGGGTATTGTGGGATTTTTGGAGCTATCCTACCATCTTTTACTTGCACAACTACTGGAGCTACGTTTGCCATTAATCCAGTGTCTTGTCCATCTTTAGTCCAAAGTGACTCTGGTATTTGGGATGTCATTTTTTCTACCTGGGATGGATTCCTATTTAACATAACAGTGTGGGACATTAATTTTGATGGGGAGTCTAACATGTCTCGCACTTCCTGAGCGTGATTCTCAGGTATGTCTAAGAATACACCTTCAGGAGTACAATAAATGACACACCCCATTTTACACAATAAATCTCTTCCCAGGAGATTAGTCGGTGCCGATGCCGCCAGCAAAAAGGAATGCTTGGTATGCAAAGGCCCTACTGTAACCTCGGCTGGTTTGCTAACAGGGTAGTGCTGGACTACTCCCGTTACTCCCATGGCTGGAATTGTCTTACCAGTGGTTCTCATGCCCACTGTCGAATTTATCACTGATTTGGCCGCCCCCGTATCTACAAGAAAGTTTAATGATTTACCAGCTACATCAATTGCAATTTCGGGTTCACTTCCAAGACTTGCAATCAATTTTACTGGCTGCAGATTACAGGTGTGGCCACACCCCTATTGGGTATGGTGACCTCCCTGAATCCCGCTGGCAGCAACTACTTGAGAGGGGGTTAACTGGGAACTACCAGAGGCTTGCCAGTCTCTGTTCGGGGGATATCTTTTTGTTTCCCCTGCATGTGGCTCATAACTCCGTTTCTGCGGACCCTGATCCCAATTTCGTGTGTCATGTCGTTGTCTAGGGGGTTGATATGATTTTTGTGAATTTTTCGCTCTACAGTCTCGTGCCATGTGTCCCTGTCTATGACAAAAATAACAAGTTACCACATTTGACTTACCCACAGGGTTTGGTGATTTATACAAAGGTTGCCTTGTGGTCAGGGCCTGTTACTTACGGACATTAACTTATCACTTTGTAATTCCCTGTGTCTGGTGATATTCCGATCATGATCAACAGCTGCCTCTCTCAAAGTAGCCACCGACAGACCTCGCCAACATGGTTGCGTGGTCTGTACCCTTGTCTTTAATGCTTCTTTTAAACCATCCATTAGCACAGATACTGCTTCTTCTCTATGATTTATGTTTGTTTTAATGTCTTCTATGCCTGTGTATTTAGCCATTTCTAGTAATGCCCTGTGAAAATATTCTGAAGCTGTCTCTGACTCTTTTTGTTTAATGGAGAAAATTTTGTTCCATTTAACTACAGCTGGAAAATACTCTTTCAATTGTAAATTTATTCTTTTTACATTGTCTTGGTTGTACACATCCGTAAGGGGTACATCCTGATCCAATCAACAGTCAGCTAAAAATTGAGCTGAGTCGACATTGGAGGGTAAACATGCCCTCAGCAATATCTTCCAGTCTTTGTTATTGGGCTCTACAGTGTTCCCTAGGTCTCTGATGTATTTCTGACTTGCAACTAGATCTTTTCTAGGATCAGGGAATTCAGACACTATGGTTCTTAATTCCATTCGGGAAAACGGGCTGTACTTGGCAATGTTCCTGACAGGAGTGATTCCTGTAGTGTCAGTTTTCCCATTTGGCACTGCTATTACCCTAACGGGATTAAGTCTACTAACATCGTTCTGAATAGATTCTACAGCTTGTGGTGAAATGGTTTCAGCATAGTGTATGGTGCCGTACTTACCCGTTGATACGACCTCACCTGTCCCTCCGCTAGGGGCCTTTGATACTAATCTTACGGGTTGGGCTGTGCCCACTGCTGTTTCTGATATGGTGGCTGCTAGAGAGAGCGCTGATATTGTTGTCGATTCGTCCTCTTGATCACACTCCTGGGGAAAGTTTAGAACAGGGTACAACTTGCACGGGTTAATATTTGCATTAGTTAACTTATTAACATTATCCTTAACATTTATACAGTTACTAAGTGCTTGTTTATTACACCCTAGTGCGTCATTCTTCGCAACCAACTTCTCTCCCGTTATGTAAGGTGGCGGTGGTGCCGTAGCTATCAGTTTCCTGATAGGGTTAGATCCCGCCGCCTGAGCCAATCCTTTCTGAATTTCACCCTCCTGTTGCCATAACTGCAAATAATCATAATGTTTGATCCGTCTCTTTGCTGATTTAATGAGACATATCCTTCTCCTTAGATTTAGTAACATATCTGGGCTAAAGCTGCCTACTCTTGGGAACTTCTCCCCGTCATGTACAGTCATTCTTTCCCATTCATCACATAAAACTTCTGTGTGTGAACCATATTTTTCACACATTACATACCTTGCCGACCCGATTGGTCGGTTTACTGAATCAACCCGAACCGAGGTTGATCGCCCCCTACCCGAACAACTGGCCCCCATAACTTGCAGGTATTGCTTTCACTACCTCTGACCTTCAATCAGGGTCTTCAGCGAACCCTTACAAAAATCAAAATGTTCAAGGTAGGCCGACGGTGAAGTTTACCGAGTACCCCACTCACTCGCCCACGCCGACCAATACGCCCACACACTGCTTTAGCGCTGGCGTACTCGACCTAGGGCCCCTATGAACCTTTGTTTACTGGAACATGTGAGTGTGATCCGCAGAGCATTAACCCTTTCCAGTAACTGTTGGTTGTTGGATAATTCCTGAGTGACCAGCGAACTTCCCTTAAAAAAAATAAAAAATTACACAAATCACGTTAGAATGTACAAATAGCGTTTATGACCCCTTTCGTACGCAAATGGTACTGGGTCAAATTACTAACTAATGCACACAATTACGTGCGGTACAATCGTTCAGCACATAAGCAACTAATCTTATGTGCGGAGCGACCAGTGGAATCGAAATTTAGCAGCTGCGAATTCCTTCAGCCTGAGCTTTATGGCCTATATGGGTTCCGCACCAACCCTTTCTGGTGTTGGGCTACTTGTCTCTATTTATAGCGGACTTCCTTGTCTGCTGTACCTGGACCTCCTGGTCTGTTCTGGACCTCCTGGTCTGTGCTACAGTATGACCTCCTGGTCTGCTATACTCTAATGCTCTTTGTATATTTAACAAGGGATGCCTCCCTAGCCACCGTGCATGTCACTTACACGTATGTAATTCACGAGAACTCGATGATTTCTGTGGTTCAATCCCAAAAAATTGTAGAAACTTATATAAGCAAACACTCACTCACCACATGTACACTTTACTTTTGTTTCTATTTCTATTTCTGCGCAGAAATTTCTTTCCTTTAGACCAGATGAGTCGTAAATTTAGAGAAGGATCTATTAATTTAAATTTCAGACACTAAAATTGACTTGCGCTATTTATCGCGTTGCCACCTTTTCGCCTGTTTAAAATAACACTTATCGTGTGATTTGAGTTACGTGGGCGTACCCAGACACTCCGTTGCGTAATATACGCTGCGTGCGTCGGCCTTTGGGTTGCGTACGCGAGTCTCAGCCTTTTGTTAGAGACACGTGTACGCAAGGCAGATATCCACCGTAACACAATTAACACGTTTATCAATGTAGGTGATCCTCGATCATCTACCGAGCACCACACAAGTCTCTCCTTGTATCTTAGGCAAAGCTGTGTGCGTGTTTTACAAATTACCCCTTAAATGTATTACCTTTACTCTTTAACTACTGATAGCAACAAATCTTTCTTAGCCCGTTAACAATTGTGAAATGGCAAACAGGAGAGTGATATGAAAATACACGAATGGAAAGAAATGCAGATATATGCGTGCGTGCGTACGCAAGACAGAAATAAACAGTTTTAAAAGACACTAGCGTGTTGTTCTTACCTCCGGTTCCGGATTCCTTCAGCACTCTTTACTAAGCGAAGCAGACGCTTATCCAGACAGCACTGCGAGGAATATGACCTCCCGCCCTTTGCTGATGGATAATGTCTGCTGAAATTACCTAGTGCAGATATGTGATGGACGGACGAGCCGCCAATTGATAAAGCCTAATATTTATCTTACTTAAAACCCTCTAAAAGGTGAAAGAACACAGTACGCTATTGGCGTATGGTATACCGTAAGGGTATGCACGTTGCGTAACAATCGCTTAGCCGTAGTCGAGACGCTCTAGCGTCACGTTCGCTTGCGGCCAAGAGATCACAGGCAGGCACGCTATAGGCTGCCGACTAACGTAATGATATACTATTAGCGTAGCGGTGGCTTGGGACCACGAGGAGATCACAAGCGTCGCTGATGCTCACAATGTTAAACCTTTACAACTATACCATAAACAATGTATTTATGCAATAAACCTTGGTGCAGTGATAGGGTGTAAGTGTAACACAGTGTAACCTTATTAACTGTATGAGCGTCTCCGACGCTCTGCGAATACTTAGAAATATAAGAAATACACAGATGCCGTTCTTAGGGTCTAACGCCTTATGTGAATGTTCTATTTGCAAAAGAATAATACAATACAAGTCATACACTACCAATATAACATAGACTACCTAACCAGATAACTACACATGAAATACAATAGCAGTACAATAACACTTAAGAGAAAGAGAGAGAAAGAGGAGAAGAGAGAGAGAGAGAGATATATGGCTCACAATAACAAGAAAGACAATATGATTGCGGAGAAAACTTACGCTCAAGGGAAACAATCGCATGCGCCTCTGGATATCCAGCTCCCGATTATCAGCAATGAGAACCGTTGAAGAGAATAGAGAGCTGGATCAGGTCGGCCTGTCCTTTTATACCCTACACATAATACAGTACAATGGTCCCTATATTCTTATTGTTCATTGGACACAGGAATTCGTCTTCGCATTATAACAAAAGGTCATAGGTTGATTCATACAGGTGGGCTGTGACTATTTCCAACTGCTCAGGGTGGGTGGGAAACTCGGTTTTCCGCCGCATGGATAATAAAGTGCAAATAATAGTAAATGTCCATAAACTTCTTATGTCCATAACTATTCGCACGAGCGAGTAATCTGCTTCAAACCAACACCGGAATATTGCTAATTAAATATTCTTCCGATGGATACTAAACACCACTGTATAACCCTTGTCTGACCCTTCGTATCAAACAAAGAGGGATCTCTTTGTCCATGAACATGCTACATTAACTAAACTTTCAGATTCTATCAAAGGGACCATGATCTACAAAATACATTATATGGTTAAAATATGTAACGATTGAGTCGCCCGCTAGACGCATACAAACTCTACCGTAAATGCGCATACCGTGCGCCTGCGGGTGCACGCAACAGCGAGTATGCGCACGCACGGGAGAGCACATGCACACGCAGCGGGGACACGCATGAGGTGCAAATATGGCAGTGTGTAGCGTGATATTTTTCTGACTTTGACAATATATATATATATATATATATATATATATAGTACCACGTCTGAGCAGTAGAACAGGAGTGATTAAATTACTACAGTATATCTTGCACCTAGGCAATTCCTAGGACAATGTAGTCAATATTTTCTTGTCTTTATACTGAATATTAAAAGGAAATATTCATACTATATATACTAATATAAGGTACCATACACCTGCCATCATAGCTACTGTATATTCATAAGTGGAGAGTATTTTGAATAGACATATACTGTATAAATGGCATTTAAAAAGGTTCCACTGTAATGGATGTTATAATTGTATAAGACTGTAGAACCGGGCAGACTGAAAAGCCATTTGCAAGTAGCCATGATCTAGTATAACATTTATGCTGCATTCAGACTGCAAATGCCGGATCCTACCCGGTAAGACAAACGTGTACTTACCGGGTGGGATCCGGCATTTGCACTCCGCTGCTGGCTTTCCGACCCGGCAATATACCGGGTCGGTTGCCATAACTACGGAGCGCGCAGCAGCAGCAGGGGCGGGGGTGGAGGCGGCGTCGGGAGATGAGCTCATCTCCAGCGCCGCCTCTCCCTATCTTGTGAATGGGAACCGTGTCGCATCGACACGGCTCCCATTCACACCGCACCTGACCCGGTAATCAACCCGGGTAAAACCCTTCTTTTTTACCGGGTTGATTTACCGGGTCAGGCGACCCGCTAAATCGGCCAGTGTGCTTTCACATCGCACACTGACCCGGTTCGACACGGCAATATGCCGTGTCGGTACCGGGTTATTTGTGCGATGTGAAAGGGGTATTATTTACCTGGACTGTGTCCTACTGTAGGTTTAAGCCTCACAGCTGTAGGAGTTTACAGACTATTAGAAGAGACAGTTGCCAACAATATTGACACAATAGTTACCACTTGGCTTATTTCTCAACCACTAAATTAAGCTAATTCATCACTGTTAACAGGAGCTGGAAACATTGTTGCCATAAACAAGTGTAGCTTTTTCAATGATCCAAGGAAATCTATAGTCTTTAACTTATAGAATTGTAACAAAATACTCAGCCTGTCAACTTGTTTCCCCTGTAGTTTTTTCAAATGTAGTATATATAAAGCAGTAACCATATATTTGGAATAAGAGCCTAATTCAGACCTGATCACAGCAGCAAAATCTTTCTCTAATGGGCAAAAACATGTGCTCGGGTGGGGGGGGGGGGGGGAGATAACATATGCAGAAAGAGTTACATTTGGGTGGGTTGTATTGTTTCTGTGCAGAGTAAATACTGGCTGCTTTCTTTTTACACTGCAATTTAATTTGAATTTGAACACACCCCACCCAAATCTGACTCTCTCTGCACATGTTATATCTGCCCCCCCCCCCTGCGGTGCACATGGTTGTGCCCATTAGTGAAATTTTTTGCTGCTGCAATCAGGTCTGAATTAGGCCCTATATTACTACAAGACCATTTTCTGTGCAACTCTGTTGAGGATCTGTAAACTTTAAATGTGAAAAAAGGTAGACTAAACAAAGCCGTTGTAGGAAAAGACTACTTATCCTTAATAAGAACAATATAGATACCTTGGGAAAACATCTCTCATACTGGAGTTTATGTGTACCCTTACATTTTGATTCTTCCGATACCTTATAATAACCGGGTATATCTGACTGTCATGATTTTTATTGCGTGGAGTATTTTTGTATTGCATACAAGGAGTACTGTATAGGCTAGTTATAGTGGAGTTGAAAAACAAAGCCGTTGTAGGAAAAGACTACTTATCCTTAATATGAACAATATAGATACCTTGGGAAAACAACTCTCATACTGGAGTTTATGTGTACCCTTACATTTTGATTCTTCCGATACCTTATAATATCCGTGTATATCTGACTGTCATGATTTTTATTGCGTGGAGTATTTTTGTATTGCATACAAGGAGTACTGTATAGGCTAGTTATAGTGGAGTTGGAAAAAAAATGATGTTATGCACAAAAGTTTACGTATAATGGTGCTACATTAAAATATCTGTTTCTTACCTGTTGAGGTAATTGCATGGTGTAATATTCTTCGAGGAACCTGGATAAGGCGATAAAGAAAACAGGTAAATAGGTAAAGTGAAATAATAAACGATTGATACTTGATAGCTACTGTATACATACAGTATGTGATAGTGTATTATACTGGATTTGACCCACCACATACAGTATATATTGGCATTATTAATAGGCTTTCCCAGGAAGGCCTAGGGTGGAAGCCAGGGGTGCTTTTGGCGCTTTGAGAGAGGAGGAGGCCTGGGTGCAGCCTCCTCCATACGCCCCCCCCCCCCGCCCCTCCGTCTGCCGGCAGCGCTGATAGTCTGAGCACTAGAGCGCTCAGACTCTACTGCGCATGCGCAGATCTCCGGGGAAATGGTGTGGCGGCCATTTTTCCAGTGATTTTTGTACTGCCTTGCGCAAAATTCCATGAAAATGGCCACTGCTTCATTTTCACAGAATTTTAACACTGCCGTGGACGTCGGCGTGGGACTCTGGAGGGGTGAGTATTTAGAAAATGGGTGCAGCATGTGCGGTGGGGACCCCCTCTTGACTCAGGGGCCCATGTGCACCACACACACTGCACCCATTATAGAAACGACAGTGGTGGAAGCACTTCCCTTAGTAAAGAAGGGTTACACTGTAATTTTTCTCTCCGTGTCTGATTTTCCTACTCCTGTACACTACAGGGTCTGGGCCGTCTTTTCGTTTGGGCTCAATGGGCTCTTGCCCAAGGGCCCCAGGAGTATAAGGGTCCTAAGATGATAGCTGAGGGTCCCCTCTTTCCAAGGGTACCAGATTTTTGAAAATCGGTCCTGGGGAACCGGAGATATCCCACTTGAAAGCAGTGGTCCCCATCCAAGCCTGTTAATTGCTCTTCCCAGCCAGATATCTCAGGTTCTGTCTTACTTACAGTATTTCTGAGGGTATAATCCAAAAGCTGTGACTCTCCCCTTTTGGTGGACACTGGCAGCTTGTCTCTACTATGCCGAGAACCAGAGATATCAGACTTCAAGCAGCTGGTCCCTGCTCCAGCTCCACACGCCTAATATGCAGTTTTAGATTTTTGTTGGTGAATTGCTCTGGCTCCTGAACTCTGATCCCCAAGTCCCCAAAACTTTCTAAAAGGTGGGACTCTCTCTAGTCTTTTATCCCATTCAAAGCTAAGAAATATATTTTCAGGAACTTGAGATATCTGCAGTCAAGCAAGCTGTCCTCCCACCAGAAAATTATAAATATTAAGCCCACTCCACTATCCACCCTCCCCTACGTATTAAACTCCCCCTACCACCCTGGAAGTCATGTACCTGGTCTTCTTCATTCAGCCCAATGCCCCCTTCTACAGTTTAGCCCCATCTATGCAGTAAAGGAGTAATTAGCAGAAATTACTGCTCCAGGTCCTACATGCTGTGACAGAACTGTACCTTGTCATGCCTCAAAATAATCAACACAGGCTGTCCACACAAAGGTTTCCTTCAGCTCTTTAAATGCACTTTTGAGCTTGACCCCCACTTAACTACAATGGATTTACAGTGCTCCCCTTAGTAAAGTACAATAAGTGCAGCGATTGTGTCAAAGTTTGGTATAAATATTAGAGATGTGCACCGGAAATTTTTCGGGTTTTGTGTTTTGGTTTTGGGTTCAGTTCCGTGGCCGTGTTTTGGCTTCGAACGCGTTTTGGCAAAACCTCACCGAATTTTTTTTGTCGGATTCGGGTGTGTTTTGGATTCGGGTGTTTTTTTAAAAAAACCCTAAAAAACAGCTTAAATCATAGAATTTGGGGGTCATTTTGATCCCAAAGTATTATTAACCTCAATAACCATAATTTCCACTCATTTTCAGTCTATTCTGAACACCTCACACCTCACAATATTATTTTTAGTCCTAAAATTTGCACCGAGGTCGCTGGATGACTAAGCTCAGCGACCCAAGTGGCCGACACAAACACCTGGCCCATCTAAGGAGTGGCACTGCAGTGTCACGCAGGATGGCCCTTCCAAAAAACACTCCCCAAACAGCACATGACGCAAAGAAAAAAAGAGGCGCAATAAGGTAGCTGTGTGACTAAGCTCAGCGACCCTAGTGGCCGACACAAACACCTGGCCCATCTAGGAGTGGCACTGCAGTGTCACGCAGGATGGCCCTTCCAAAAAACGCTCCCCAAACAGCACATGACGCAAAGAAAAAAAGAGGCGCAATGAGGTAGCTGTGTGAGTAAGCTAAGCGACCCTAGTGGCCGACACAAACTCCTGGCCCATCTAGGAGTGGCACTGCAGTGTCAGGCCGGATGGCCCTTCCAAAAAATACTCCCCAAACAGCACATGACGCAAAGAAGAAGAAAAAAGAGGCGCAATGAGGTAGCTGTGTGACTAAGATAAGTGACCCTAGTGGCCGACACAAACACCTGGCCCATCTAGGAGTGGCACTGCAGTGTCACGCAGGATGGGCCTTCCAAAAAACACTCCCCAAACAGCACATGACGCAAAGAAAAATGAAAGAAAAAAGAGGTGCAAGATGGAATTGTCCTTGGGCCCTCCCACCCACCCTTATGTTGTATAAACAGGACATGCACACTTTAACCAACCCATCATTTCAGTGACCGGGTCTGCCACACGACTGTGACTGAAATGACGGGTTGGTTTGGACCCCCACCAAAAAAGAAGCAATTAATCTCTCCTTGCACAAACTGGCTCTACAGAGGCAAGATGTCCACCTCATCATCATCCTCCGATTCATCACCGTGTACATCCCCCTCCTCACAGATTATCAATTCGTCCCCACTGGAATCCACCATCACAGCTCCCTGTGTACTTTGTGGAGGCAATTGCTGTTGGTGAATGTCTCCATGGAGGAATTGATTATAATTCATTTTAATGAACATCATCTTCTCCACATTTTCTGGAAGTAACCTCGTACGCCGATTGCTGACAAGGTGAGCGGCGGCACTTGACAATGCTAAATTCCTTTGTCGTATAAACAACCCTTTATGAAGCTAAGAACACTGTACGCTGTTTACTGAAGAAGTACCGTAATGGTACGCTAGTTGCGTAACGATCGCTCAGCCGTAGGCGAGACGCTCAAGCGTCACGTTCGCTCACGGCCCAACGATCACAGGACACGTTATTGGTTATGTCTAGGGGAATGATTCGCTGTAGCGTAGCATACGCTCGAGACCACGAGGAGGTCACCAGCGATGCAGACGCTTACAACACTATACCTTTATGTTAAAACCTTATACCAATGAAATACACTGAATACCTTAATGTGAGTACAGGGTGTAAGTGCAACCTTGTGTAACCTGACTATCTACAAAGCTGCTTGAGCGTCACCGACGCTCAAGTGAACACTTAACACTATAGAAAATGCACAGATACTGGTTTAGGTTCCAAAGCCTATTAACTGTATTATTTCTAATATACTTGTAAAAGGGGATAACAGTACAAATGATACACTACAATATAACAGAGACTTCCTAACCACAGATCTAAACAATAAATACAAAAAGACAATACTACACTGACCTAAATGCAATACAATACAATACTATCTTATACAATACAATACTAGCCTAGTCTAGGGGAGATATGAGAGAACAGAACAGAGAGAGAGAGAGAGAGAGAGAGAGAGAGAGAGAGAGAGAGAGAGA
Organism: Pseudophryne corroboree; assembly: GCF_028390025.1. Lineage (NCBI taxonomy): Eukaryota > Metazoa > Chordata > Amphibia > Anura > Myobatrachidae > Pseudophryne > Pseudophryne corroboree. Next base: position 575,931,951 of record NC_086447.1, on the reverse strand, counting down.
GAGAGAGAGATTGGCTCACAGAAAGACAATGATAACGGAGAGAAACTTACGCACAAAGGGTATGATCGCCTGCGCCTCGATATCCAGCTCCCGGCTATCAGCAGATAACCGTTGATGAGAGAGTGAGCTGGATGTGGTCGGCCTGCCTATTTATGCTACTCACACAATGCAATCTATTGGTCCCTACAGTCTCATTGTCCATTGGACGCAGAAACTCGGCTTCGCATTATAACAAAGGTCACAAGTTGATTCATATCAGTGGCCCTGGTTATGCAAAACAATGGGTGATAACTAACACATTCCTGTCTTCTGGAGGGGGTATTGTTTGGCGAATACAAAACAGAATCCTGTCTGGGTTCTGTTCTATATTCATGATGTCCACTTTCAGTTGAGACAATGACATCTCAGCCCTCATTCTCCTGTATACAAATCCAGCCCCATTTGTAAACACAGGTGTTGACCCTCCTCATTGAGTCTCAAAAGCTCAGTGTAATTAAAGACTATTGTACTCCGTCTGCGGGAAAGATACTGATTTGGAGTACAATTGATCTTCAATTACTATTCCTGTGTTTACCTTATGCATGTGTAGAGATGAGGCCCTCTTAACATGCAAACTATTGTTTGGGGGATCTCTGAGGTCAAAGAGACATTTGAGACCTACTGATGCCTGTCTCCAACTGTTCAGATGCATGACTAAGTAAGGACAAATAATAATGAATAAATGGACATAACTTCTTATGTCCATAACTATTCGCACGAGCAATTAATCTGCTCCAAACCAACACCGGAATATTGCTATTTAAATACTCTTCCGATAGGTACCAAACACCACTGTCTGACTCCTGTTAGACCCTTCGCACAATACAAAGAGGGATTCCTCCGTTCAGGGACATTCTATATTAACCAAACTTTCAGAATCTATCAAAGGGACCATAATCTATAAACTACATTAATTGTGAAAATATGTAACGAATGAGTCGCACGCTACGACTACGTAAACTCTACCGTAAATACGCATACCGCGCCTGTGAGTGCACGCTATTGCGGGTATGCGCCTCCACGGGAGAGCGCACGCACGCGCAGCGCGGACCAGTGTGCGGTGCAAATATGGCAACGTGCATAGAGACATTTTTCTGACTTCGACAGTCCACCCTTTGGCAGTCAATAATAACTGCCACAAAACATTTAAGGAGAAAAATGTAAGTCAGGGGTTAATTGATTTCCATGGTGGGGTAAGGAAGAAGAGAGGAGTAGGTGTGAAAAGGGTATGACCTAGTGAGAAAGTAGAAGCATGTGTGTATGAGTCCATGTTTGGGGGGTCATGTATCATCGTGCCGTACGTGTGGTAAATCAAGCTTCGAGGTATTGCGAAGTATACATTTGAATTCCTTCTTATCCCGTACTAAGGGTCTGTGGATGGGCTGTCAAACTCTACCGAGCTCATTTCGGCTGTGGTTGTAACAAAATGGGGATGCACATTTTAATTGATGATACATGAATGGGGGAGGTATGTGGTTGCTGATATCTGTGCCTGTATTCCCTATCGTCTATGTGTGTTATTACCTGAGGGTTGTAGAGATGAAGATAAAGAACACTTACGAAAAATGCAATGATATTCTATGTCAGGGAAATGTACATCTGTTGTTGAAGTTGTGTTCGGTATCTGTTGAGAGTCGTCTTCTTTGCGCTGTTTTGCTCCTTAGGCATGAGCAACAAGCTTTGTCAGTGCCATCAGATTTACAAAAATGTTGGGCTAGCGTGAGTTTAAAAATACTAGGGAAACTGGGGATCCATGGCAAAGTTCATCAAGTGTCCATATTTAAAGTTGTCAAATCTTCTTCGGTGCTTGTCTGTTGTCTGTATACATCTCGTCTCGTCAGCTTCCTCGTCCAAGGGGGTCTTTGTATCTTGGAGAAAAGCAGAAAAACAGGTGAAAGAAACGGACCGTATAATCGCATTTTCATCACATTCTGGTTTCTATCATTGGGTCATAAATCAAATCCAGGTTAATTACAGTTTCCTCACTCCTCAAGCTCATCACTTTTGTACTTTGTTTGCACCTCATTAAAGCCTGCCCGCATCTAAATATCAATCCAATCGATATAATGACACCCAAGATACATAGTAGAAACTTTCCAACATCCATTATGACTCCTTGAGCCCAGTCTCCCAAACCGGAGAACCAATTTCGCGGGTTCAACCATGACACCCAACCAGTCAGCTCATTACCTACAGCAGCAAGGGTGAGATTGTGTTTTCGACGAAATTCCCACTTTAATTGCAGAATATCATCCATCTTTTGGTCTATGACCTCTACCGGATCCTCGGTGCTATTTGTGATATACGTGCAACACTTTATGCCGTACTGTGTTGCCAATGTAACACAATATCCGCCTGTTACTGCTGTAAGGTAATTAAGAACCATCCTATGCTGAACTAGTTCTGTTTTGTAAGCTTGAAGTTCTCTTCCAGTGTATCTAAACGTGTCATCATACATTTCAGTGATATTATCTAACAAATTGGCGAGTGCGGAAATGTATTTATAATTCATCACTCCTCGAGCGGTACGAGTGAAATCTAACGCTACCAGAACCTGAATCCCGGTGGATTCATGGATAAGATCAGAGGCCGGATGCTCTAACCTTTCTGACAGTTGTCTTTTAACTCGGTGCTCGTAATGAGTGTGAGTATAAGGAGCTTGGGCACCACGGTGTATGTCCTTCATTTTGTCATGTGTTACAGTCATCACTTCAGGCAATACTTTTCCAATATAACACAATCCTTCAGAGTTTGGGGCAAGCCACTTGTACGCCTTTCTCCCGCATATGAAATATGCATCATCGGGGAGAACATATGGGACGGAGAAGGACATGACCATGTTACAAACCTTCCAGGTGAAATCTCCTGACCCTAATTCTTCCAACTGCTTAATGCACGTATCGGTTTGTACGATATGTGCACAGTATCCTGGTGATACCTCTCCAACTCTAGTAATCCTATTTCCTAAGGTATATCGATACCGGAAAGATTTTCCTCTACTGGCTATGTGGCGTACGAGCTCTGTATCTGTAGGCATTCTATCTGCTCTGTGTGAAAAGGTCATGGTGTGGTTACTCCATGACACTTCCCAATTTCCCGGTTTTCTAGGATTGGAGATGTTAAAACATAAGAGGGACCTATCCACATGGTATTGGTGGAGCTTCAAACTAGGAGGGCTGGAGATGTTAAACCTCCGGTCCACCGGTCTCCCACCACTTAGCTCAAGTACCTCCCCTAACGTTAAAGGAAATGGTACTAGCCCTGATTTGCTGTGACCCTGAGGTACTTGAGAGCATACCCAACAATCTGTTTGGTTTAACACGTTACCCACTAAGGAGTGATAGTCACTCAATGGATGCCGGTCTATATGGATATTAAAACTAGATTGGCATTTCTTTATGCATCCATCTTCAACCAGATTATCACAGAGCCTACAGATACAATTTTCTTCAGCTAACAATCCATCACAATTTCTTCTATCGGATCGTTTTCTGATACTCGCCTTTGCTTGTTGGTTTGGTTGATCTTGGAAAACTACGCCTCCATCATCATAATCGGAACCCATTCCAGAACCTCTTTCGACCTCTATGGTACTCTCGCCGGAACAGACTGCTCTGGTCAACATCATGGTTAACATCAAAATCCGGATCACAGTCTCTTGGGGCAAGTCCATCTTTGAGGAGGAAATAGAGAAGAATGAGGAGGGGGAAAAAGAAATTTTAAGGGAGAGGGGCTGGGAAGTGGAGAAAAACAATAAAAGGGAGAAGGGAGTCGACAACTGCTTTCGGTCTTCAAGGCTCAGGTGCCGCCTCAATCCTCCTGGAACAGACACTCCAGTGATACAACCTCTACCGTCTGTTCCTTATCGCGGGACTTCTCTGGATCAGCAACCTTTTTGCAGTGGGATGAATGGACCCAAGTCTCTCTCTCAGCAACCTTCAATGCTGTGGTGCTAATCAATAAGACCTGGTATGGTCCTTCCCATCTATCAATAAGACAACCTGAGCGTAGAAAATTTCGTATCATTACATAATCCCCAGGTTCAATGTCATGACAATTACTATCTGGTAAATCAGGAATCACCAACTTCAGATTATCATTTTGATTCCTCAACTGTTTACTCATGTTAATTAAGTACTTTACAGTTACTTCATTGTTACATTTCAAATCATCCTGAGGGTTAATCATGACATGCGGTTGTCGACCAAACAGAATTTCAAAAGGAGACAGATTAAGAGGGGACCTGGGAGTGGTTCGGATGCTATACAAAACAATGGGTAAAGCTTCTGGCCACGTCAATCCTGTCTCTGCCATTACTTTACTCAATTTATTTTTAATAGTGCTGTTCACTCTTTCGACCTTCGCACTCGCCTGTGGACGGTACGGAGTGTGCAGCTTGCTATCAATTCCCATCAACTTACACATTCCTTGAAAGACATCACCTGTAAAATGGGTACCCCTGTCACTTTCAATGATTCTAGGGATACCATATCTACATACAAATTCCTGCACAATTTTCTTAGCTGTAAACATAGCGGTATTTGTAGCTGCTGGAAAAGCCTCGACCCAATTCGAGAAAACATCTATACAGACAAGTACATATTTCAAATTTCGACATGGGGGTAATTGAATGAAGTCAATTTGTATTACCTGGAAAGGGCCGCCGGCAGGTGGGATATGGGATGGTTCTGTAGGTATTGCTTTTCCAATATTCTTTCTCAGACAGGTAAGGCATGACATTGCTCTTTTACTTGCATGAGAGGAGAATCCTGGGGCGCACCAGTATGCTCTTACCAATTTGCACATCCCCTCCTTGCCTAGATGAGTCAGCCCGTGAGCTGCTTCAGCCAGACATGGAAGGTATGCCCTGGGGGCCACTGGTTTACCATGTCCATCCGTCCAGAGCCCTGAGGACTCCTGGCCATATCCCTTTGCCTTCCAGACTGCTCTTTCCTGTGTGGAACACAGATTCTGCATCTCACACAACTTCTGTGTGTTGATGGTATTAAATACCATCAACTGTGTGGTGTCTGTCCGTGTGGGGGTAGCAGCTGCAAGCTTTGCGGCTTCGTCTGCTCGGCTGTTACCAAGGGATACTGGGTCTTGGCTATATGTATGTGCTTTACATTTGATAACAGCCACTCTGTCGGGTTCCTGTATCGCTGTTAGAAGCCTTTTTATGTGAGCTGCATGCGCTATCGGTGTACCAGCTGCCGTCATGAAATTTCTGAGCCGCCATAGGGCTCCGAAATCATGGACTACCCCGAACGCGTATCTGGAATCGGTGTAGATATTGGCTGACTTACCCTTAGCCAATTCACATGCTCTGGTTAGGGCGACCAGTTCAGCAACCTGGGCTGAGTGAGGTGGGCCTAGCGGTTCCGCTTCTATGGTGTCTTGGTCATCTACGACTGCGTATCCAGTACACAAGTCTCCCGAGTCTGACTGTCTGTGACAACTACCATCCGTGTAGAACGTGAGTTCTGCATCTTCCAGTGGATTGTCACTGATGTCAGGCCTTGCGGTAAAATTTTGGGTCAAATATTCCATACAATCATGTGTATCTTCCTTTGCATTAAATCCTCCTTCCCCATCACTCTCACCTTCCACCCTTTGTGTCTGACCAGGCACACCTGGGAGAAATGTTGCAGGATTTAATGCGCTGCATCTCCTTATGGTGATGTTTACGGGGGCCATTAATGCCAATTCCCATCTTGTAAACCTTGCTGATGAGACGTGTCTGGTTTGGGCAGAATTCAATAAGGCAGATACCGCATGCGGTGTATGGATTGTGAGGTTGTGGCCTAGCACGACATCTTCGCTTTTTGTCACTAGCAATGCTATTGCCGCAACGCTACGCAAGCATGTGGGGAGGGATCGCGCTACCGTATCTAGCTGGGCGCTGTAGTATGCAATTGGCCTGCTGGCATCACCGTGTTTTTGTGTTAGTACACCTGCTGCGCACCCAGCACTTTCTGTTCCGTATAGTTCAAAGGGTTTCCCATAGTCTGGCATACCTAGTGCTGGTGCCTGCGTTAGGCACTGTTTGAGTCTCTCAAATGCTGTTTCAGATTCGTCTGTATGCGAAATCCGATCAGGTTTGTTTGAAGAGACCATTTCCTGCAAAGGTAGCGCCAATATGGAAAACCCTGGGATCCAATTACGGCAATACCCACACATTCCTAAAAACGTCCTGATCTGTTGCTGGGTTTGTGGCAGTGTCATGTCTCTAATGGCTTGGATTCTATCAGCGGTCAGGTGTCTCAGTCCTTGTGTTAGACAGTGTCCCAAATATTTTACCTTAGCTTGGCATAATTGCAACTTGTCTTTGGAAACCTTGTGACCTGTGTCTGAAAGATGAAACAGGAGCTGTTTCGTATCCTTCAGAGATGCTTCCAGTGAATCTGAACACAGTAATAAATCGTCCACATACTGTATCAATACTGATCCACTGTCTGGTTGGAAAGACTGTAAACAATCATGCAAAGCCTGAGAAAATATACTTGGACTATCTATGAAACCTTGGGGTAACCGAGTCCACGTGTATTGGACTCCTCTGTATGTGAATGCAAACAAATATTGGCTGTCAGGGTGCAGAGGTACCGAAAAGAAAGCGGAGCAGAGGTCAATAACAGTGAAAAATTTGGCAGTGGGAGGAATTTGCATTAGGATGACAGCTGGATTTGGCACTACGGGGAACTGACTCTCAACTATTTTGTTAATCCCCCTTAGATCCTGCACTAGCCTGTAACCCCTCCCCCCACTCTTTTTAACAGGGAAGATGGGACTATTTGCGGTGCTGGACGTTCTTACTAGAATGCCCTGTTGTAGCAAGCGCTCTATTACGGGAAAAACTCCTAACTCCACCTCTGGCTTCAGAGGATACTGTGGGATTTTTGGAGCTATCCTACCATCTTTTACTTGCACAACTACTGGAGCTACGTTTGCCATTAATCCAGTGTCCTGTCCATCTTTTGTCCAAAGTGACTCTGGTATCTGAGATATCATCTCTTCTACTTGGGATGGATTCCTATTTGTCATAATGGAATGTGACATTAATTTTGATGGGGAGTCTAACATGTCTCGTACTTCCTGAGCGTGATTCTCAGGGATGTCCAAGAATACACCTTCAGGAGTACAATAAATGACGCAACCCATTTTACATAGTAAGTCTCTTCCCAGGAGATTAGTTGGTGCAGATGCAGCCAGCAAAAAGGAATGCTTGGTATGCAAAGGCCCTATTGTAATCTCGGCTGGTTTGCTAACAGGGTAGTGCTGGACTACTCCTGTTACTCCCATGGCTGGAATTGTCCTACCAGTGGTTCTCATGCCCACTGTCGAATTTATCACTGACTTGGCCGCCCCTGTGTCTACAAGAAAGTTTAAAGTTTTACCAGCCACATTGATTGCAATCTCTGGTTCGCTTCCAAGACTGGCAATCAACTTAACTGGCTGCAGATTACAGGTATGGCCACACCCCTATTGGGTATGCTGACCTCCCTGAATCCCGCTGGCAGCAACTACTTGTGAGGGAGTTAGCTGGGAACTACCAGAGGCATGCCAATCTCTGTTTGGGGGATATCTTTTTGTTTCCCCTGTATGTGGCTCAAAACTCCGCCTCTGTGGACCCTGCTCCCAATGTCGTGTGTTGTGTTGTTGTCTAGGGGGTTGAAAAGATCTTTGTACATTCTTTGTTCTACATTCTCGTGCAAAGTGTCCCGGTCTGTTACAAGAAAAACATGTTATTACACTTGCCTTACCCACAGGATTCGGTGGTACATACGCAGGCTGCCTTGTGGTCAGCGCCTGTATACTTACGGACATCAACTTATCACTTTGCGACTCTCTGTGCCTAGTGATGTTTCTGTCGTGATCAATAGCAGCCTCTCTCAAGCCGGACACTGACAGACCTCGCCAGCACGGTTGCGTGGTCTGAACCCTAGTCTTTAATGTTTCCTTTAAACCATCCATCAGTACAGATACTGCTACTTCTCGATGGTTTGGGTTGGTCTTAATGTCTTCTATACCAGTGTACTTTGCCATTTCTAATAGTGCCCGGTGAAAATATTCTGTTGCCGTTTCGGACTCCTTTTGCTTAATGGAAAATATTTTATTCCATTTAACAACGGCTGGGAAATACTCCTTTAGCTGTAAATTTATCCTCTTTACATTATCCTTGTTGTACACGTCTGTAAGCGGTACATCTTTATCCAATGCACAATCAGCTAAAAACTGAGTTGCATCAACATTGGAAGGTAAACAAGCTCTTAGCAGTATCTGCCAATCCTTGTTGTTGGGTTCTACAGTGTTACCTAGATCCCTGATGTATTTTTGGCTAGCAACTAAATCCTTCCTGGGGTCAGGAAATTCGGACACTATTGTTCTTAATTCCATTCTGGAAAATGGAGTGTACATGGCAATGTTCCTTATGGGAGTGGCTCCAGACACATCTGTTTTTCCATTGGGAACTGCTATTACCCTTACAGGAGCAATTCTAACAGCCTCTTCCTGTGTAGATTCTACAGCTTGTTGTGGTACAATTGTTTCAGTGTAGTGCATGGTGCCGTACTTACCCGTTGACACGACCTCACCTATCCCTCCGCTAGGGGCTTTCACTAATCTCGTGGGTGTCGCTGTGCCTACTGTGGTCTCTGCTATGGTGGCTGCAAGAGAGAGAGCTGAAATTGTTGCTGAATCGTCTTCTTGATCACACTCCTGAGGAAGGTTCAAAACAGGGTACATCTTGCACGGGTTAATACTTGCATGAGTTATTTGGTTAACATCATTAACATTTACAGGGTTACTAAGAGTTTGTGTTTTACAACCCAGTGCGTTTCTCTCCGCAATCAACTTCTCTCCTGCAATGTATGGTGGAGGAGGAGCTGTGGCAATCAACTTCCTGACTGCCCCAGATCCTGCCGCCAGAGCCAAACCTCTCTGTATCTCACCTTCCTGGTGCCATAACTGTAAACAATCATGATGTTGAATTCGTCTCTTTGTTGATTTTACGAGACATATCCTCCTCCTTAAATTTTGTAACACTTCTGGACTAAAGCTACCTATTCTTGGGAACTTGTCCCTGTCTTGTACAGTCATTCTCTCCCATTCATCACATAAAGATTCGGTGTGAATTCCATATTTTTCACACATTACATATCGTGCCGACCCAACTGGTCGGTTCACAGAATCAACCTGAACCAGGGTTGATCGCCCCCTACCTGAACAAATGGCCCCCATAATCTGCAGGCGTTGCTTATTCCTCCTTGAATATCAAGGCTTTCAGCGAACCCTTACAAACAAACCAAGATGTCCTTGGGCAGGCCGGCGGTGGTGGTTTATCAAGTACCCCACTTACTTCTCGCCCACGTTGGCCTGTGCTGCAATCACTGTAGCCAGAGCTGCTGGACCCAACCTAGGGCCCCTGTGAACCTTTAGTTTACTGGAACATATGAGGGTTACCCGCAGGACACTTACTCTTTCCAGTAAAGTTGGGGTTGTTAGATAGTTCCTGAGTGACCAGCGAACTTCCCTTCCAAAAATAAAAAATTACACAAATCACGTCAGAATGTACAGATAGCGTTTGTGACCACTTTACTCTAATGGTATTAGGTCAGATTACTAACTACTGCACACAATTACGTGCGGTCCAATCGTTCAGTACACGAGCACTACTTGTCATGTACTGAAAGATCAATGGAATCTATGTTTCCGGCTGCGATTCCTTCAGCCAGAGCTTGTATGGCCTATATGGGTTCTGCACCAACACCCCAGGCGTTGTGCCACTGTACTTTTATAGCGGACCTCTTTGTCTATTTTACCTGTTACCTTATGACCTCCTGGTCTGTTACCTTATGACCTCCTGGTCTTGTTACCTTATGACCTCCTGGTCTTGTTACCTTATGGTCCGCTATACTCTAATGCTCAAATATTATTTAACCAGAGATGCCTCCCTAGCCACCGTATATGTCACTTACACGTATGTCCCTTGACGAGTACCCGGCTTTCCTTTTGGTTCCACCTTAAAGTTATATAAACTTTTGTATACAAAACACACTCACTCAACACATGTACACTTTTGTTTCTATATCTATTTCTGCGCAGAAATTGTCTTCAGGCCAAGAGTGTTACCAATTAGGAGCAGGATCTGTTAAACTAAATTTCAGATTTTCTAAAAATAGATTTGCGTTATTTACCGCTTCGCGTTATCTACCGCTGTGCGTTAATTATCGCCTTTGCGTTACTTCACTTTATCACAACTTGAGCTACGTGGGCGTAACCGGACGCTACGTTGCGTAATGAACGCTGCGTGCGTCTGCCTTTTGGATTGCGTACGCTAGTCTTTGTTAGCGACACGTGTATGCAATGCAAAGGATCCACCGTAACACAATATATTTTTATCAATGTAAATGATCCCTGATCATCTACCGCAATCCACACTGACTGCCTTGTATCTCAGACAAACCGTGTGTTTGTTCTATACTTTAACTATCACCTCTACTATTAAATAACAGCAAATCTCTTTTTAGCACTTTCTATCAACTATAAAATTGGCAAACAGGAATAGTGATATACGAAAAATGAAACAGAAATGCAGATATATGTATGCGTGCGTGTATACGCAAGACAGAAGAGAAATAAAAGTTTTAAAAGACACAAGCGTTTTGTTCTTACTTCTGGTTACCGGGTTCCTTCAGCACTCTTTATCTAAGCGAAGCAGACGCTTATCCCGCCAGCACTGTGAGACAACCTCCCACCCTTTGCTGGGGGATAATGTCTGCTGATCTACCTAGTGCAGATGTGAGAAGTATAGGACGAGCCCGCAATTGACAATGCTAAATTCCTTTGTCGTATAAACAACCCTTTATGAAGCTAAGAACACTGTACGCTGTTTACTGAAGAAGTACCGTAATGGTACGCTAGTTGCGTAACGATCGCTCAGCCGTAGGCGAGACGCTCAAGCGTCACGTTCGCTCACGGCCCAGCGATCACAGGACACGTTATTGGTTATGTCTAGGGGAATGATTCGCTGTAGCGTAGCATACGCTCGAGACCACGAGGAGGTCACCAGCGATGCAGACGCTTACAACACTATACCTTTATGTTAAAACCTTATACCAATGAAATACACTGAATACCTTAATGTGAGTACAGGGTGTAAGTGCAACCTTGTGTAACCTGACTATCTACAAAGCTGCTTGAGCGTCACCGACGCTCAAGTGAACACTTAACACTATAGAAAATGCACAGATACTGGTTTAGGTTCCAAAGCCTATTAACTGTATTATTTCTAATATACTTGTAAAAGGGGATAACAGTACAAATGATACACTACAATATAACAGAGACTTCCTAACCACAGATCTAAACAATAAATACAAAAAGACAATACTACACTGACCTAAATGCAATACAATACAATACTATCTTATACAATACAATACTAGCCTAGTCTAGGGGAGATATGAGAGAACAGAACAGAGAGAGAGAGAGAGAGAGAGAGAGAGAGAGAGAGAGAGAGAGAGAGAGAGAGATATTGGCTCACAGAAAGACAATGATAACGGAGAGAAACTTACGCACAAAGGGTATGATCGCCTGCGCCTCGATATCCAGCTCCCGGCTATCAGCAGATAACCGTTGATGAGAGAGTGAGCTGGATGTGGTCGGCCTGCCTATTTATGCTACTCACACAATGCAATCTATTGGTCCCTACAGTCTCATTGTCCATTGGACGCAGAAACTCGGCTTCGCATTATAACAAAGGTCACAAGTTGATTCATATCAGTGGCCCTGGTTATGCAAAACAATGGGTGATAACTAACACATTCCTGTCTTCTGGAGGGGGTATTGTTTGGCGAATACAAAACAGAATCCTGTCTGGGTTCTGTTCTATATTCATGATGTCCACTTTCAGTTGAGACAATGACATCTCAGCCCTCATTCTCCTGTATACAAATCCAGCCCCATTTGTAAACACAGGTGTTGACCCTCCTCATTGAGTCTCAAAAGCTCAGTGTAATTAAAGACTATTGTACTCCGTCTGCGGGAAAGATACTGATTTGGAGTACAATTGATCTTCAATTACTATTCCTGTGTTTACCTTATGCATGTGTAGAGATGAGGCCCTCTTAACATGCAAACTATTGTTTGGGGGATCTCTGAGGTCAAAGAGACATTTGAGACCTACTGATGCCTGTCTCCAACTGTTCAGATGCATGACTAAGTAAGGACAAATAATAATGAATAAATGGACATAACTTCTTATGTCCATAACTATTCGCACGAGCAATTAATCTGCTCCAAACCAACACCGGAATATTGCTATTTAAATACTCTTCCGATAGGTACCAAACACCACTGTCTGACTCCTGTTAGACCCTTCGCACAATACAAAGAGGGATTCCTCCGTTCAGGGACATTCTATATTAACCAAACTTTCAGAATCTATCAAAGGGACCATAATCTATAAACTACATTAATTGTGAAAATATGTAACGAATGAGTCGCACGCTACGACTACGTAAACTCTACCGTAAATACGCATACCGCGCCTGTGAGTGCACGCTATTGCGGGTATGCGCCTCCACGGGAGAGCGCACGCACGCGCAGCGCGGACCAGTGTGCGGTGCAAATATGGCAACGTGCATAGAGACATTTTTCTGACTTCGACACACTAAACACTCTTTCGGAGTACACACTTGTGGGAGGGTTAGAATAAAGCCAGTTTGTGCAAGGGCCTCCAAATTGCCTCTTTTTCCTGCCAGTATACGTACGGACTGTCTGACGTGCCTACTTGGATGCGGTCACTCATATAATCCTCCACCATTCTTTCAATGGTGAGAGAATCATATGCAGTGACAGTAGACGACATGTCCGTAATCGTTGTCAGGTCCTTCAGTCCGGACCAGATGTCAGCATCAGCAGTCGCTCCAGACTGCCCTGCATCACCGCCAGCGGGTGGGCTCGGAATTCTGAGCCTTTTCCTCGCACCCCCAGTTGCGGGAGAATGTGAAGGAGGAGATGTTGACAGGTCGCGTTCCGCTTGACTTGACAACTTTCTCACCAGCAGTTCTTTGAACCCCTGCAGACTTGTGTCTGCCGGAAAGAGAGATACAACGTAGGTTTTAAATCTAGGATCGAGCACGGTGGCCAAAATGTAGTGCTCTGATTTCAACAGATTGACCACCCGTGAATCCTTGTTAAGCGAATTAAGGGCTCCATCCACAAGTCCCACATGCCTAGCGGAATCGCTCAGTGTTAGCTCCTCCTTCAATGTCTCCAGCTTCTTCTGCAAAAGCCTGATGAGGGGAATGACCTGACTCAGGCTGGCAGTGTCTGAACTGACTTCACGTGTGGCAAGTTCAAGGTATGTGCAAAACATGGGACGTTCTGGAATTTGCCCAGATGTAATGCACGCACAATATTGCTGGCGTTGTCCGATGCCACAAATCCACAGGAGAGTTTAATTGGGGTAAGCCATTCTGCGATGATCTTCCTCAGTTGCCGTAAGAGGTTTTTAGCTGTGTGCGTATTCTGGAAAGCGGTGATACAAAGCGTAGCCTGCCTAGGAAAGAGTTGGCGTTTGCGAGATGCTGCTACTGGTGCCGCCGCTGCTGTTCTTGCGGCGGGAGTCAATACATCTACCCAGTGGGCTGTCACAGTCATATAGTCCTGAGTCTGCCCTGCTCCACTTGTCCACATGTCCGTGGTTAAGTGGACATTGGGTACAACTGCATTTTTTAGGACACTGGTGAGTCTTTTCTGAGGTCTGTGTACATTTTCGGTATCGCCTGCCTAGAGAAATGGTACCTAGATGGTATTTGGTACCGGGGACACATACCTCAATCAAGTCTCTAGTTGGCTCTGCAGTAATGATGGATACCGGAACCACGTTTCTCGCCGCCCAGGATGCCAAGGCCTCAGTTATCCGCTTTGCAGTAGGATGACTGCTGTGATATTTCATCTTCCTCGCAAAGGACTGTTGGACAGTCAATTGCTTGGTTGAAGTAGTAAAAGTGGTCTTATGACTTCCCCTCTGGGATGACCATCGACTCCCAGCAGCAACAACAGCAGCGCCAGCAGCAGTAGGCGTTACACTCAAGGATGCATTCGAGGAATACCAGGCAGGAGAGGACTCGTCAGAATTGCCAGTGACATGGCCTGCAGGACTATTGGCATTCCTGGGGAAGGAGGAAATTGACACTGAGGGAGTTGGTGGGGTGGTTTGCGTGAGCTTGGTTACAAGAGGAAGGGATTTACTGGTCAGTGGACTGCTTCCGCTGTCGCCCAAAGTTTTTTAACTTGTCACTGACTTATGATGAATGCGCTGCAGGTGACATATAAGGGAGGATGTTCCGAGGTGGTTAACGTCCTTACCCCTACTTATTACAGCTTGACAAAGGCAACACACGGCTTGACACCTGTTGTCCGCATTTGTGTTGAAATACTTCCACACCGAAGAGCTGATTTTTTTGGTATTTTCACCAGGCATGTCAATGGCCATATTCCTCCCACGGACAACAGGTGTCTCCCTGGGTGCCTGACTTAAACAAACCACCTCACCATCAGAATCCTCCTTGTCAATTTCCTCCCCAGCGCCAGCAACACCCATATCCTCCTCATCCTGGTGTACTTCAACACTGACATCTTCAATCTGACTATCAGGAACTGGACTGCGGGTGCTCCTTCCAGCACTTGCAGGGGGCGTGCAAATGGTGGAAGGCGCATGCTCTTCACGTCCAGTGTTGGGAAGGTCAGGCATCGCAACCGACACAACTGGACTCTCCTTGTGGATTTGTGATTTCGAAGAACGCACAGTTCTTTGCTGTGCTTTTGCCAGCTTAAGTCTTTTCATTTTTCTAGCGAGAGGCAGAGTGCTTCCATCCTCATGTGAAGCTGAACCACTAGCCATGAACATAGGCCAGGGCCTCAGCCGTTCCTTGCCACTCCGTGTGGTAAATGGCATATTGGCAAGTTTACGCTTCTCCTCCGACGATTTTATTTTAGATTTTGGAGTCCTTTTTTTACTGATATTTTGTGTTTTGGATTTTACATGCTCTGTACTATGACATTGGGCATCGGCCTTGGCAGACGACGTTGATGGAATTTCATCGTCTCGGCCATGACTAGTGGCAGCAGCTTCAGCACGAGGTGGAAGTGGATCTTGATCTTTCCCTATTTTTGGAACCTCAACATTTTTGTTCTCCATATTTTAATAGGCACAACTAAAAGGCACCTCAGGTAAACAATGGAGATGGATGGATACTAGTATACTTATGGATGACGAGTGACTGACGACACAGAGGTAGCTACAGCCGTGGACTACCGTACTGCGTCTGCTAGTATAGAGATGATAATGATATAAAAAATATATATATATCACTACTGCAGGTATATATAATATAATGACGGACCTGCTGGACACTGTCAGCAGACTCCTAAACTACTAGTATGAAGAAGATAGAAAAAAAAACCCCACCACAGGTAGGTATACAATTATGGACGAGCACTGACGACACAGAGGTAGCTACAGCCGTGGACTACCGTACTGCGTCTGCTAGTATAGAGATGATAATGATATAAAAAATATATATATATCACTACTGCAGGTATATATAATATAATGACGGACCTGCTGGACACTGTCAGCAGACTCCTAAACTACTAGTATGAAGAAGATAGAAAAAAAAACCCACCACAGGTAGGTATACAATTATGGACGAGCACTGACGACACAGAGGTAGCCACAGCCGTGGACTACCGTACTGCGTCTGCTAGTATAGAGATGATAATGATATAAAAAATATATATATATATCACTACTGCAGGTATATATAATATAATGACGGACCTGCTGGACACTGTCAGCAGACTCCTAAACTACTAGTATGAAGAAGATAGAAAAAAAAAACCCACCACAGGTAGGTATACAATTATGGACGAGCACTGACGACACAGAGGTAGCCACAGCCGTGGACTACCGTACTGCGTCTGCTAGTATAGAGATGATAATGATATAAAAAATATATATATATCACTACTGCAGGTATATATAATATAATGACGGACCTGCTGGACACTGTCAGCAGACTCCTAAACTACTAGTATGAAGAAGATAGAAAAAAAAACCCCACCACAGGTAGGTATACAATTATGGACGAGCACTGACGACACAGAGGTAGCTACAGCCGTGGACTACCGTACTGCGTCTGCTAGTATAGAGATGATAATGATATAAAAAATATATATATATCACTACTGCAGGTATATATAATATAATGACGGACCTGCTGGACACTGTCAGCAGACTCCTAAACTACTAGTATGAAGAAGATAGAAAAAAAAAACCCACCACAGGTAGGTATACAATTATGGACGAGCACTGACGACACAGAGGTAGCTACAGCCGTGGACTACCGTACTGCGTCTGCTAGTATAGAGATGATAATGATATAAAATATATATATATATCACTACTGCAGGTATATATAATATAATGACGGACCTGCTGGACACTGTCAGCAGACTCCTAAACTACTAGTATGAAGAAGATAGAAAAAAAAACCCCACCACAGGTAGGTATACAATTATGGACGAGCACTGACGACACAGAGGTAGCTACAGCCGTGGACTACCGTACTGCGTCTGCTAGTATAGAGATGATAATGATATAAAAAATATATATATATCACTACTGCAGGTATATATAATATAATGACGGACCTGCTGGACACTGTCAGCAGACTCCTAAACTACTAGTATGAAGAAGATAGAAAAAAAAACCCCCACCACAGGTAGGTATACAATTATGGACGAGAACTGACGACACAGAGGTAGCTACAGCCGTGGACTACCGTACTGCGTCTGCTAGTATAGAGATGATAATGATATAAAAAATATATATACATCACTACTGCAGGTATATATAATATAATGACGGACCTGCTGGACACTGTCAGCAGACTCCTAAACTACTAGTATGAAGAAGATAGAAAAAAAAAACCACCACAGGTAGGTATACAATTATGGACGAGCACTGACGACACAGAAATAGCTACAGCCGTGGACTACCGTACTGCGTCTGCTAGTATAGAGATGATAATGATATAAAAAATATATATATATCACTACTGCAGGTATATATAATATAATGACGGACCTGCTGGACACTGTCAGCAGACTCCTAAACTACTAGTATGAAGAAGATAGAAAAAAAAACCCACCACAGGTAGGTATACAATTATGGACGAGCACTGACGACACAGAGGTAGCTACAGCCGTGGACTACCGTACTGCGTCTGCTAGTATAGAGATGATAATGATATAAAAATATATATATATCACTACTGCAGGTATATATAATATAATGACGGACCTGCTGGACACTGTCAGCAGACTCCTAAACTACTAGTATGAAGAAGATAGAAAAAAAAAAACCACCACAGGTAGGTATACAATTATGGACGAGCACTGACGACACAGAGGTAGCCACAGCCGTGGACTACCGTACTGCGTCTGCTAATATAGAGATGATAAAGATGATAGAGATGAACAAAAAAAATATAACACTACTGCAGGTAAATATTTATATAATATAATGAATGACGGACCTGCTGGACACTGTCAGCAGAATGCGTTTATAGAATAAAAAAAAAAAACACCACAGGAGTGTTTAACTTTTTCAGACAGACAATATACTGGTGGTCACTGGCCAGTCACACTGGCAGCAAAAGTGTGCACTGTACTCCTGCTATAACTGCACCCCAGTCTCCCCCACAATTCAGCTGTGTGAGCAGTGAGCACTCAGCACAGTCAGATATACATAGATATATCATGCAGCACACTGAGGCTGAGCACAGATATGGTATGGAGCGTTTTTTTTCAGGCAGAGAACGGATTAAAAAAAACTAGCAAAACTCTGCACTGACTGTACTCCTCCTAACAGCTCTCCCCAATCCTCCCCACAATAAGCTAAGCAGCAATCAGATCAACTAACTACTAACAGTAACTATAAACGGAGAGGACGCCAGCCACGTCCTCTCCCTATCAATCTCAATGTACGTGTGAAAATGGCGGCGACGCGCGGCTCCTTATATAGAATCCGAGTCTCGCGATAGAATTCGAGCCTCGCGAGAATCCGACAGCGGGATGATGACGTTCGGGCGCGCTCGGGTTAGCCGAGCAAGGCGGGAAGATCTGAGTCTGCCTCGGACCCGTGTAAAAAGGCTGAAGTTCGGGGGGGTTCGGATTCCGAGGAACCGAACCCGCTCATCTCTAATAAATATACCATAATAGCCTTTCCATAATTGCATGTACTTGTTTTTTTTAGAGATGCGTTGGGGTCAGTTCTGTAAAGCTTGTTTTATTTAACTGAGGTTTTATCAGATGTAATCCAGGTAGCTTGCCTTCCAGACCTATAACACACCTTTTCGGATTCACTCACTGTTAATCCCTTTTTTCTATGAGACACATTTATATTTGGCAAATATCTTTCCCAGCTATTCATAAAAATGACAATGTCATTGAGATAATCTACTATAAACTGTTGATTGGGCTTTAGTATGCTATTCCTCAATGCTTGAAAAGTAGTAGGAGCTTTGGGGGTCATTCCGAGTTGGTCGCTTGCTAGCTAGTTTTAGCAGCCGTGCAAATGCTATGCCGCCGCCCACTGGGAGTGTATTTTAGCTTTGCAGAAGTGCGAATGGTTGTATCGCAGAGCGGCTACAATTTTTTTTTTGTGTAGTTTCAGTGTAGCTCAAAACCTACTCAGCGCTTGCGATCACTTCAGGCTATTCAGTTCCGGATTTGAAGTCACACACCCGCCCAGCGTTCGCCCAGCCACGCCTGCATTTTTCCTGGCACGCCTGCATTTTTCCGCACACTCCCTGAAAACGGTCAGTTGCCACCCAGAAACGCCCACTTCATGTCAATCACTCTGCGGCAAGCAGTGCGACTGAAATGCATCGCTAGACCCTTTTCCGTGGTATGGCATGTAAGTGTAGGGGCAGATTTAGCCCTCATGGGGCCCTAAGCAAGACCCTGATTTGGGGCCCCCCTTCCTCAAATAATTCACAGTGTGCCCCCCCAACCAATTGTAGCAGACAGGCCACCACTCATTATGCCCCCCCCAGTCAGTGTATGCTCCCCAATCTGCCCCCCCCTCCCCCAATTATAGCAGGCGGATGGTATTTGTACTAGTGCACACTAGCAGGTGCAGGCAGCTGTCTAGTCACTTACAGCCTGCCGGGAGTATTCAGCCAGCCCAGCTCTCGACATTTTCAGCGGAAATCAGAAATGCCCACCCGACTCCATGATCTGTTAGCGAGCCCCCTTGGCCCAGCGGTGCCCTTGCAGCTGCTTTGGTTGCATGGTAGTTAATCTTCTACTGCATGGTGGCGCATTCGCTAACTTAATTGTCAGACCTTGTATAATGGAGTCACACTAAAGGCAATGATATATAGTCCATACTGTCACTGACTGAATGGTGCAATAATGGATATAATAAGGGATGGGGAATAAGGGGACATGCTACAATCAGTAGGGGGAGGGCACTGATATATAATGCAGACACCCATACCTAGTAGGTCCCACATCCCTTATAATACCCATTATTACACCCCTTAGACTGTACTGAGTATATATCAGTGCCCCGCTGATTGTATACAGGGGAGGGGTCCTGGGGTGCACACAGGGCCGGTTCTTGCTCTTGTGGCGCCCGGCAAAATGTTAGGGGCGTGGCTTAATACAGGGGCGTGGTCAGTTACGCCCCCATTTGTAGCGCCGCTGAAAAAAATAAAGGATAGTTACATCCCCGCTCCTGATTCCAGACCGCTGCAGACCTCCACCGGCGCCGCTCCTCTCCTCGGATGCATAGACACTAGAGGTCAATTATGACCCCTAGCGTCTGTGCCACAATGCTGTGCGGTGCGCGATGACGTCATCGTGCACTGCACAGCAAAGGTCCTCTCCACAAAGGGAAACTAGACGCGTAGCATCTGGTTCCCCTCACAGTGGGGGGGGGGGGGGGCACTGCGGGGGGCACAGTGGTGGATCTTGCCATGGTGCGGCACCCTCCGGATGGCGCCGGCACCCTCCAGAAGGCAGCGCTCCGGGCAAAAGTCCTGCTTGCCCGTGGCAAGATCCGCTACTGGGTGCACACCGGTAATGAAAGGTGCGACCCTGCGGAGACCTTTCAGTAGAACTGCATACAAAGAAAAAGGTTGCAGGTGCACAATTCAAACATTACCAATTTATTAATAATAATCATTGCAATAAAATTTTGCATTTTGAGCGAGGTTCTTCGCATAGTTATGGCCATAAGTAACGGCTTGCCCACCGTGTCCAGGTGACCTCATTAGTCGGGCAAGTCCCTAACATTTTGGGGGGTACAAATCCTGGGTACGGGACGCCCCAAAATGAAGCAGCTGAGTGACCCCAGGGCAACACAAAAGTGAAAAAAAATATATAGTGAAAAAGTGAATATAGGTTAGCGAGAGAGGCTGTTGAAAAGAGCAGGGGTAAATTAGTGAGAGGTAATGAAGTGAGAGATAAAGTAGGGAGAGGTAAAGTAGTGAAAAGTGAAGGTAGGAAATGAATAACATTGAAACAAAACACACGATAGGGATGAAAGTAAATATGAAAATAAGTGTTAATATGTGCTGCCCCTGAGGCAAAACGACCACAACAGTCCAGTGGGACCCACACCCCGGAAATGCACCCCCATCTGATAATCCAATATACATTTGTGCAGGACTCACCTTGCTCTGCTCTGCTCTGAAGAAGGTGTTCAAAGGCCTGTTCTTTCTAGGCCTCGCGGGCCGAAAGGACTGTGACGTGGCTGGTGTAAAGGGCTTCTTCGTAGCCGGTGCAGCTGAGGGGAGAAAAGGGGACTTACCCGCGGTAGCCGTGGCAATCCACGCATCCAGCGCCTTCCCAAAGAGAGCCAGACCTGTATAGGATAGGCCCTCCACACTCTTCCTAGATTCCGCATCCGCAGACCATTGGTGCAGCCTAAGACCCCTGCGAGCCGAGACGGACATGGAGGAGATCCCCGCAGCCATGGAACCCAGGTCCTTCATGGAATCTACCAGGAACCCTGCAGAATCCTGAATATTACGTAAAAATAAATCAACGTCACCTCTATCCAGCGTAGTCGATTCCTCATGCAGAGTGACTGACCACCTGGCAATAGCTTTTGCAATCCAAGCACAGGCTATCGTAGGCCGCAATATAGCCCCTGAAGCCGTGTAAATGGATTTTAGCGTAGCATCAACCTTGCGATCTGCCGGGTCCTTCAACGCGGTAGATCCCGGGACTGGCAGTACCACCTGTTTGGACAGCCTAGAGACAGAGGCGTCGACTATCGACGGGGACTCCCATTTTTTTCTATCTTCCTCTGGGAAGGGAAAAGCATCCAAGACCCACTTAGGGATTTGGAATTTCTTCTCCGTATTTTCCCAGGCTTTTTCAAAGATAGCATTTCATTCTTTGGCTGCCGGGAAGGTGAGGAGGGGGGGCTTTTTATTGTCTGTGAAAAAAGCCTCCTCTATTGAAGCTGTCCCCCTCAACGCATCCCCATCACCGTCTGCAGTGTTAGAATCGGTGTCCGTGTCATCCTGCATAAGTTTGGCAAGTGCACGTTTGTGAGAATGTACCGCAGGGGACCCCGAGGAAGCAGTATCAGACCATACAACCATAGAGGACTGTAGAACTTGAGTGGCATGCTCAGTCCTAGCAACCCTATCAGAAATCTGAGAAATAGTCCCCCTCAGAGAGACTAACCATTCTGGCTCTCTAGCTGGGATCTGCGCTACAACAGTGCAATCCTGGGAAGATAAATCCTCTGCAGCATATGAAACAGTGTCCCTAGACATGTTTTCACATACACACCAATCACCCCACAAACACACAGGGTACTGGGTAGACAGAGTTCCCCCCCAAGAATGGTAGAGAGACACAGAGATTGGAGCAAACCCACACACGGCGCTATTATAGGTATAGGAAGACTCTAATCAGCACTGACTGTGTCCCTTAATAGGTGACAGAGTCTTTACACAGCCTCCCCTCCCTTCTACAACCCCCGAGTACCATACAGATAGCTGGAGGTCCTCTGGAGGGACCTGTTCTTCCACTGGCAGTGAGCTGCAGGCAGGAAAATGGCGCTGAACGCTGCTGGGTCCGCTCTGAGGAGAAGCTCCGCTCCCTTAATGGCGCTGTCTTCCCGCTCTGTGAGATTATACTGGCCTGAGGATTTCTTTGCTGGCTGAGATCCGCAGACCCTGACAGGCTGGATTTGGTCAGTGTAGGGTCAGGCGCTGGCTCAGGGCGCCCCTCACTGCGCCGCACCACAGTACTGCTGAGCATCCCGGGAGCACGGTTAATACCGCACTCCTACCCTTAAAGCCGACCTCTTCACACTGACCCCCCGCTTGTTGTAAGGGGGGACAGTGACTTACTCGCCACACTTCAGCTCTGCAAGGGGGTGGCGGCTGGCTGCAAGTGTGAGCGTTCCCCTGTGGCGTGGCGTGATCTGTCCCTTCTGGAGCTCAATGTCCAGTCAGCAGATACAGTGGCTCAGACCCCGCAGGCTGAACACTGCTCCCCCCCTCAGTCCCTCATTGTAGGCAGGCTGTTGCCAGCATCCTCCTGTAAAAAAATAAACTCTAAGATAAACTTTTACCAGGAAAGCTCTGTAGAGCTCCCCTAGCTGTGACCGACTCCTCCTGGCACATTTTCCTGTTTAAAGTTGGGTTAGCATAGCTTTGCTCTTGTTTGTGTGTGCTGGTTCTGAATCTCACCACTATCCTTTTATATCCTTCTCTCAAAGTATGTACGTCTCCTCGGCCACAGTTTCCTAGACCATACTTGCCTACCTGACCCTCTCCATGAGGGAGAAAATGCTCTGTTCCTGGACTTTCCTGGTAATGTATGATTGCCATCACCTGTGGTGAAACACCTTTCTTGTCAATTAACTAGCTCACCACAGGTGAAGGCAATCATACATTACCAGGAAAGTCCAGGAACAGAGCATTTTCTCCCTCATGGAGAGGGTCAGGTAGGCAAGTATGTCCTAGACTGAGTCTGGTAGGAGGGGCATAGAGGGAGGAGCCAGCCCACACTGTTAAACTCTTAAAGTGCCAATGGCTCCTGGTAGACTCGTCTGTACCCAATGGTACTAATATGGACCCCAGCATCCTCTAGGACGTAAGAGAAATAGTGATTAGAACTCAATAATGTTGGTTTAGATAAACACATTTCTGTAGAAATTCTTCACAAAATATTTTTTTTCCAGTGCGGAAACACACCCTTTTATTTTCTATCATTGCAGGGATGTCAGGATTTTTTGCTCTCAATGTTCCTTTCATAGTAATATTTTTCTGCAGCAAAAATTTCGCAGTTTGCACGGATGTAAAGAAATTGTCTGTAGTCACACCTCTTCCAGTTCACATACTACGCGGTGTCCCAATTTTTTCTCTGGTTCTTTTGGCTGGAAGCTTTCCAATGTATACTTGTAAGTTGTACAAGTATGACGTCTTCACGTCTGCAGCTGCCCAATCCTTGATCCCATATGTCTCTTACGATCTAGAGGATACTGGGGTTCCATTTAGTACCATGGGGTATAGACGGGTCCACTAGGAGCCATGGGCACTTTAAGAATTTGATAGTGTGGGCTGGCTCCTCCCTCTATGCCCCTCCTACCAGACTCAGTTTAGAAAATGTGCCCAGAGGAGCTGGTCACGCTGAAGGAAGCTCCTGAAGAGTTTTCTGCATTTCTTTTATCTGTTTGTTATTTTCAGGCAGGGCTGGATGGCACCAGCCTGCCTGTTTCGTGGGACTTTAGGGGGGGAAATGGCCCAACCTCTTGAAGGGTTAATGGTCCCGTTCCCCGCTGAGAGGACACTAGCTCCTGAGGGAACTATTCGCAAACCCCACCAGGGTGAGCGTACATTCCCGCAGCACGCCGCCACCTCTATCAGAGCCAGCAGAATGAAGAGTGGTGCGTACTAAGTACCATTATGGCGGCATGAAGGTACGGAAACACGCGGCTTCTAACCGGGGCAAAATGCGTCTCCAGACACAGTACACATCTGCGTCTCAGCACACTGTTCACAGTACCCACACTGGCATAAACAGCCTTAAAATGGTTTTCTCTCCATTTTAAGCACCAGATTACCTCAGCCAGTATAAAAAAAGCTGCTCCAGACTGCCTGCTTCGTGGGACTAAGGGGGGAGAACGGCCTATGGGGTACATTTTCTAAGCAGTGATAAGAGCGGAGAAGTGAGCCAGTGGAGAAATTTCCCCATCAACCAATCAGCAGCTCTGTATCATTTTATAGTATGCAAATTATAGATGTTACTTCAGTGCTGATTGGTTGCCATGGGCAACTTCTCCACTCTTATTACTGCTTAGTAAATGTACCCCCAACTTCCTAAAGAGTTAATGGTCCCGTTTCACCGCTGACAGGACACTGAGCTCCTGAGGGAGTCATTCGCAGGCCCCACCACGGCGAGCGTACCCTCCTGCAGCACGCCGCTACCCCTAACAGAGCCAGAAGATAGAAGTGTGCACAAGGGTAGGAACACTGCTCTGCGCTGCGCTCCAGGGGGCTCAGGAGGACATGCAGTGTAGTGTGTCCCACTGTGAGGGGCGCTCTGAGCCATCACTGATTACCCACACTGGCAAACGTACCTAACAAGTGTTTTAACCCTCTGTTAGGCACAAAAATACCTCAGGCCACTATAAAAAAGCAGGAAGCCGAGCGCCATTAAGGGGGCGGGGCTTCACTATGAGCGGATCCAGCTGCTCTCCAGCGC